>NW_026854193.1:0-52909 GCF_026571515.1 Ruditapes philippinarum | reverse complement strand
ATTTCTTTTTTTTAAAATCCTAGTTTTAAGCGGGTTTTAAAAAAAACTACTTTTTTTTATTTTTTCGTAAACCGTGTGTCAGAGATTGAATGTAAGCTTTGTATTTCCTGGTCTTCGAGCAGAAAATACAAAAAGTGGTTGTAATGAGGGGCAACTTCTATAGAGAATAGTGGTTTTATGTAATATGGATCAACAAAAAACTAAAGACCTAAACAGATGGTAGAAACCAGCAAATCTTATTTGAAGGCTACTATTTCTGTCAGAGTTATCACAAGAACTCCGGGACATTTGAAAAATCGGGTATAAATCTCTGAGCCGGTGCTTTATGTTTGCAATTTTGCATTATAATTAGGTAATTATGTATGGCAAGGATGAAGACCAGAAATAAACCGGTCAATGCTTGTGAATTGGCAAATAATTTGAAAATGTTACTGAAAACTACCAGATTTATAGCAATAGGCGATTAAAAATGGCTCTGTGAATTAGTTTTTGACCCATAATACAAGATGTAAGACAAGCCTAATTATTAAAGTTTTATTTAGCACCTAAAACTCATTTTTGAACTATGAAAATAACCATTTTTAATGAGTGTTTTTGTAATATATACTGATGAACTCCGTGACAGTTATCACAAGAACTCCTGAACAAGTTATCATAAGAACTCCATCCTTCGTGTAACACTTCCTCCCCCGTGAAAGGGTGCCAATGCTGGATAGATATGTGTTTCATTTTATCGTAAACAGTGCAAATATTTGAAATTAAGATGTTCACAACAACCTCACTGCTGAGTAACGATTTATATCATTTTGTTTTGTTTTGTGTACAGCCTGGATAATATACAAATTTATCTTTTGGAACTTACTTTCGATGATTACCTTGACCAGCGAAAGTATCTCGTTCTGATCAGTTTTACAGGTGTAAGTGTCTTCAAACGACTTAGTCATTTTCTTGATAAACAGATTCCACTCATTCGGTGCAGGTTTCATAATTTCTATTTCAGTATGGTGTGTGTACACTGTTGTACCGGAAGTCAGCCAGCCATCTTTGTCGCTATACCAGCGAACCTGAAATAAACATGACAGGGTCAGTCGGAACTTTTCACCTTTTTCCGTCCGTTTCCGTCGGAACTTTTCCGCCGTTTCAATCATATTTTAATAACTTCAATAGTATTAGATTATAAGAAACTCGTGAATAAAAATTAAGTGAGGGAAATAACACAAACCAAAACAACCAACTAAATGAGAGAACAAAGAAAAACAAGAGGGCTTTTATTTGAACAGACTTGGTAGACACCCATAAGAAGATGTTTCATGCTAAACATCTAAGTTCTAGCTCATTGGGTTTTTTAAAAGAAGATTTTTTAAGTTTTTACTATACACATATAGTTAAAAAACAATGACACCCCTGGGGGCAGGGCCAATTTTGACCCCAGGGCTTTTATTTGAACAAACTTTGTAGATATTTACTTAAAGATGTTTCATGTATAATATCTAAACTCAGCTATTTGGGTTTTTTCAAAGAAGATTTTTAAGTTTTTGCTATACACATATAAGGAAAATCAATGTGACCCCGGTGCGGGGCCAGTTTTGACCCCAGGGCTTTTATTTGAACATACTTGGTAGACACCCATTAGAACATGTTTCATGCTAAATATCTTAGCTCTAGCTCTTTGAGTTCTTTAAAAGAAGATTTTTTAAGTTTTTACTATATGCATATAGGGAAAATCAATGACCCCTGGGGCGGGGCCAATTTTGACCCCAGGGAGCTTTTATTTGAACACACTTGGTAGACACTCACTAGAAGATGTTTCATGCTAAATATTTAGCTCTAGCTCTTTGGGTTCTTTAAAAGAAGATTTTTTTAAGTTTTTACTATATGCATATAGGGAAAATCTATGACCCCTGGGACGGGGCCAATTTTGACCCAGGGCTTTTATTTGAACAAACTTGGTAGACATTTACTAGAAGATGTTTCATGCCAAATATCTAAGCTCTAGCTCTTACGGTTCTTTAAAAAGAAGATTTTTTAAGTTTTTACTATATGCATATAGGGAAAATCAATGACCCCACCCGGGGCGGGGCAATTTTGACCCAGGGCTTTTTTTGAACAAAATTGGTAGACACTCACTAGAAGATATTTCATGTCAAATATCTTAGCTCTAGCTCTTTTGGTTCTTTAAAAGAAGATTTTTTAAGTTTTTACTATATGCATATAGGGAAAATCTATGACCCCCTGGGGCAGGGCCAATTTTTGACCTCAGGGCTTTTATTTGAACAAACTTGGTAGACACTCATTAGAAACATGTTTCATGCTAAATATCTTAGCTCTAGCTCTTTGGGTTCTTTAAAAAGAAGATTTTTTAAGTTTTTACTATATGCATATAGGGAAAATCAATGACCCCTGGGGCGGGACCAATTTTGACCCCAGGGCTTTTATTTGAACAAACTTGGTAGACATTCACTAGAAGATGTTTCATGCCAAATATCTAAGCTCTAGCTTTTACAGTTCTTTAAAAGAAGATTTTTTTTAAGTTTTTACTATATGCATATAGGGAAAATCAATGACCCCCGGGCCGGGGCCAATTTTGACCCCAGGGCTTTTATTTGAACAAACTTGGTAGACACTCACTAGAAGATGTTTCATGCCAAATATTCTTAGCTCTAGCTCTTTGGGTTCTTTAAAAGAAGATTTTTTTAAGTTTTTACTATATGCATATAGGGAAATCAATAACCCCCTGGGGCGGGGCCATTTTGACCCTAGGGCTTTTATTTGAACAAACTTGGTAACACACTCATTAGAAGATGTTTCATGCCAAATATCTAAGCTCTAGCTCTTACGGTTCTTTAAAAGAAGATATTTAAAGATTTTTTCTTTCGGTTGCCATGGCAACCAGAGTTCTGCATGAAAATAGAATTCTTTGAACAATCTTGATAGAGCTTCAATACAAAGAGTATTCCTGCCAAGTTTCATTAACATTGGCCTTGCGGTATCATAGAAGATGTCCTTAGAATATTTAAAATGTGGACGGACGACGGACGCCATTTGGTTGGCCATCCTAAAAGCTCACCTGCACTTTGTGCAAGGTGAGCTAACGAGTCATTCTAAATGAAACAAGACTTTCTGCACGAGTATATACTTACGTTGACATTTTCGCTCTCATGCATTGGCAGTCGGCATGGTAATATCACAGCCCGGTTAAGAGTGGCAGGTTGGGTGTAGTTTATGATGTCACGACCGGAAACACCCCATAAACTCCCTGCAAAACAATACTATTACATTTTTTTATGTATTAATAGTAAGAAAATTATTTTGAGACATATATACAGTACCATAACTTTTTAGACGATAGTTTCTAAAAGGCGGGTTTTACCAACATGTCAACTGCACACCCTCTCAGTCCGAAAATAGCACGGACTTTGTCTATTATATCAACAGACATTTGGTTTAAATTTATTTATTTAAGCTCGATTGCGAAACATGTTCTTGCAACTTATATTAATCACTTTCGAGCCAGCGTCCTGGAACCGATCCGTACAGGTGTCATATGAAGAAAATGGTCGTAACCTGATACCGTAATGGCTCGAACCCATGATCCCCGGGGTTAAGATGCAGATACCTAAACCCATAGGCCACCGCTTCCCTTTTGGTAAAGCAGGGGGTCGATTGAATAGCGGTGCGATACTCCTTTAAGCGTAAAGAGTTAAGAGTGCTTCTTTGCGAATACAGTCAGGGGGTAAAACCCCACTTCAGGTCTCTACAATGTAGGTTGAATTTGGCGCCAAAATTACAAAGCCATGATGAACCTTTCCGGTGTTTGCAGTTTTATGTTAATTGGCAACCTTGTTATCCAATCGCTACAGTGAGATAATACATAGCCACTGGTTGACCTGGTTTGCACAAAAGAACACGTGCTTATGTTTGTGATGCTGTTTGTGAGCAGTTGACCTAGCAATGAATGGAAAAGGTGTGGCTAAATGTTCCGCTACGAAAAATCGGAACGGTCCAACGAAGTGAAGTGACTCTCATACAATAATAATTATTACATTTCTCGTATTTAGATAATTTTGCGTTCTTATTTTTGTAAACATTTCATAGGTCTTTTAAGCAGGTAGACATGTAAATATGTTTTTAAAGGCACGTTATGCCTAAGAAACGTATAATTTTTTAATTTTTTTTTCAGAATGTTAAGAAAGAGCTTAACATGAGTTTCATAACGTTTAAAATGTTTTTAGAGATGCTTTCCGCCTAAAAGTAGTGCTGATTTGAAGATTATTTGTAATTAAAGTAGCAAAATGTAAACAAAGTAGTATTTTGAATTCCATGAGCGACATAAGGTTCGTACAGTCTTACAAGTGCTTAAATTGAAATTTAAATTATTTCTTAAAAAGTGCTTAAAAGTCCATAAAATTTGAATGCTGTTTGAAAAGTGTTTTAAAATAGCTGCAAATATGCTTGAAAATGATTGAATGACATAGTGTTGGAAAAAATCGACAGTTAACAAATAATTATAATAAAAATCAACGATCCAATTCAGAACCAAGAAAAAAAATTATGAAGATTAAATTTGCTGATCTTACCAGAATAATTTAGTTGCACTTTTATGAATACATATAATAAATGCCAATTATGCTTCGGAAATTCTTTAAGTTTTATTTCTCAAAAGTTTCTTAATATTGCTGTCAAAAACTTACTCATTGGCCATTTACCTAAACCACCTTTTTATATCTTGCTTTTTGGCAATTGACATTACGCCACCTGTCAATCAAGCTGGCAGGGGTCTTACAGATAAGTACGGAATTCCATAAACGACAGCCTACTGCTTACTGTCAACTGCCTACTGTCAACTGCCTACTGTCAACTGCCTACTGTCAACTGCCTACTGTCAACTGCATACTGACATGTCAACTGCTTAATGCCTACAGGCGACTGCTTAATGCTTACTGTTAATTGATAAGTGCTAACTGTCATACCTGTTAAATACCCGATTAATTTCCTGCAAGTAAATGTCGGCTTTGTACGTCCTTCTCACAATGTGTTTATAATTACAAAGGGGGGCCTTTTGCAAGAAATTACACTGTATCATAGATGAAGGCTTTCACTGATAAAACTTTGGAATTCGTTACATTTATACATGTATAATTTTCGTGTTACTAAGCAGAGAGATAGGTATATATCTTTGCATGCATTGGGACTTTTCCAAATCATGGAACTGTAAACTGTATAAAATGCTATCAAACCAAATATTTCTGTCATTAAATCTCGTTCTCTAATTTTAAGCTACCAAATATAATTGGTTTCTAAATTAAAACGTACAGGTATATCTCTGATAACGAACACGCTTGTAAATGACAGTTATTTAGATACATCTACCATATAACATGTATATTATAATATTTGTTTCTTAAATGATAATGATCACACCCTATGACTTTAGAGCTTAAAGTTGTTTTTGACAGGAGTACTTGTAGTTGTTCGTACATTTAGATTACAACGGTCAATTGTTAGCATTATGAAAATAATGCTACAACGTTTTGTTTAAAAATTATCTAGAGCATGGTGCTCAAAACATAGATCTAGAACTTTGAAAGTGGATATTCATGCATAATATATTCGTTGATTTTCAGACAAAATTATTTATACAAGTGACGTCTTGGATTAAGAGTTGTGTACTCTGATAAACGTACTGGGAGAATATACACACGTCATGGTCCAAATCATACACGGAACCGTTTAGTTCTATCTAAAAAGTTAATCCTTGTTCTGGTGATGGTATAATACCTTCATTTTACAAAGCCTTAGATTTGGCTCAGGAAAATGTTACTTCGGCAGGAGCATGATGACTAACATGTCAATTATTGTGTTATAATTGGGAAGTCGATGCATAATCAAATCATAAGAAAAGATCTTTGAGTTACATACAAAGTAATGTTAGTATCTGTTTAACGATATGGTTGACTTAATGCCTGCCGCATGTAATGTCTTAGATTTTGCAGTATTGCCTACGTTACATTCTGATTTATTACTGATGAAAAAAAGGCATAAAAAACCACAGGATAAGAAAACGAACTAATCAATATATTGCTGAACGTCCGTCTTGTATTTCATTGCCATAAGAGAATGGTGTTACGATTAACTTGTTAAGTTATTGAAGAAATATATTCGGTTAACTTGCCAGAGCTTCAGATATATTTTCAAAGATTTCTTATGGAACTGATATAACATACTCTACATCTTCCTTATTCATAAATTTTGGAATCATATGAATTTAAAATTGATGGACTAAGACACTTTTTAAATGTGGACAATGTTGAATATTGTTACCAACATGACTGTTACAACATTCAACAAACTTTGCTTTATAGTTAATATATATATAGCCATCATGTGTGTTTAATTTGCATTTAACAGTAATGTAGACTTATCATTTTAATTTGTCAATTTTTTTTACCGGGGAGCTAAACATAAACAAAATTTCAAGAAAATTATGATAATTTTATTTTTCAAGATCTTTTTTATTTATAATAAAAACGAAAAACAAAATACACTTATTAATTATAACACCACATAAAAATGAGACCTGTAAGCTAATATTTTCTTGAATATACCATTATCTTAAGGTGATTCCGCTTTGTCAGCCATGTTTGTTTTCACAAAGTCTGTCCAAAGTGAAAGTAGGCCAAAATTCATATAACAACAAAGCTCACATTGTTATATGATGAGCCCTTTGCAAGTACACTTCCAGTTCTATGTTTTAAAGACTATTTTAAACAAAAATATAAATGATAACAATAAGAAAATTTACCTTGAATGGGCTAAATTTCTGAAGATCAAAAACATTCTGTTGCAAAGTTTTATACACATTTCATGAATGGCAAAATCCTTTTTAAAGTCTGTTTTAGTGCCTACAAAAGCTATTTTTTGCAGAAAGTACAAAAAGCTTTAAAAAACATAAATCTTAGGGAGTAGTTTATCTGACCTTGAAAAAACATGGCCACCATGACATGTGTAAAAAGTAGTACCATGAAAATAAACATCATTTACCTATTTCTTGTGTACATGACAAACAGACACACTTCACTGTTGCACATAAAAAGGTTAGATTTTAAAGTTTGATTGTGTTTTCATTTTAATTGTAGTTCATAAGGCTATAAATGATGATTGTTTTCTTGCACTACTTTTTTACAAAAAATAATGGAGGCCATATGCTTAGAAGGACATGAGATACGGATTTATTTGGAGTTTAGTTTTGAAAGATTTTTGTATTTGCTGCAAAAAATAGCTTTTGTAGGCACTAAAATATAAACCTGAATGTGTACTTTCAAATGGTTCATCATTTTACAATAACAGCTTTGTAGTTATATGAATTTTTGCCTACTTTCACTTTGGACAGACTTTAGTGAAAACAAACATGGCTGACAAAGCGGAATCACCTTAAATAAAACTTTTGAGACGCCTGTTAAAAAACGTATCTCTAAAAATATTTGCAAAGTTTCGGGGAAAGCAATTAATATAAAAGCATAATTATGATTAAAAGTTCTGTTATGCATAATAATATTATTGTTATGATATTATATTAATGTAAATACATTCTGCAATATAAAGTGATATACACGAAATAAGAAAGGTAACTTAGAAATGCTTCATATCATACATAGAAGATGTATAATATCACGATGTTTTAGAACTGTTTTCTTTTGTTGTCAAACCTCCAAAAACCTGACAAAAACTTTCATTGGATGATTCTGGCAAATACGAAAGCTGATTTTCTCATTGGTTTCATATGCGGTAATTGTAACTAAAAAGGAAAACAAAAATATACATCCTAAAAGTTCACTTTTCAGTGTGTTTGTTAAGAAAGCAAAGCAGACAAGATAATTATAACAATTATAAAAAAGAAAAGACTTTTTAAACACATCAAAAATTATATTGTGACATAAACATGGTCATTTTATCTATCACAAAGGTTTTTTTTATAAGTAAATTTACATGATTAAAATTTTCAATAGTACAATTGGATTTAAACAAGAGGATAACGATGGCTTTTCATAAAAGTAAAATAAGCTGACCCGACTTCATTTTTGAACTTTTTTCCCAATGAAATATTGAACTTTTTGAAACAATTTGAATGTGGGAAAATCAGTTCACTATGCGCATGGATTTTAGTATTATCTGATTATTAAACAACGAACTTTAGACATATTCCATCTGGTATTCTTCAATTAATAACTCGTCTTGATTAGATACAAATTGTTTAGTTAAACACTCATTTGAATTTGAAAATTATTTGGATTTTATCGTTGAACCGAAATTTAGGGTAGCATGATTATCCAAATTTCATTTATCTTCTCATGAGTTGGCCATTGGACGTGGACGACATAGAAATATACCAATAAATGAAAGATTATGTAGAAATTGTAATGCCGGTGTTATAGAAAATAAGTATGAATTTTTATTTGTATGTTCTAAATTTCAGGACTTAAGGTCAAAATATATAAAGAGACTTTAATTATTATATGTGTTAAACTAAATAGAAATTTGTTAACCTAATATGTGCAAAATCAAAATCAATAATTTATATCAGCAAAATATATATACTATGCAAACTTGCGAAATATAATAGTCATCTTTAATGCAAATACATATATTATTCATGCATTATTCTGTTCTGAAACCATGTCTTTGTATTGAAAATTGTAATTATTGCTATGGAACATGTCGTTTGTAGGTGCCATGTTTGTCTTTGTTTATGCTTTCAAAAGCCGAGTTAAACTCGTCCATAAGAACCAATACATTTATGTATTCCTCTTCATCTTCCATTGTAATTTCAATATTTTCCCACATATGTGTTGGTTCTGTTACTTGTCTGTGAAGTCAAATGTACGATGGAAGTATATGCCGTTCTTCCTTAGAAATGTTTCTGTCAGATTGATCATCCTCTGTACTAGAATAAAATTGGTTCTATAATTAACCTTAAAAATATCAAGTGTACAATAAACTTAACAAAATGTACTACATAACATCTAATAAGGAATTACACATTTATACGCCACAACTAACAGCCAATGAAAACTGAACCAAAATGATCTCGTAAATGAACTCACACATTTTTGATAATGACAGACAAGAATGTTTAGCCTGAAATACACCAGTGATTTCACCAGTATATTACAGAATCTGATGTTCTTCTAAAAATGTATTACATTGTCAAATAAAAGTTTAATAAACTATAAAAACGTATGCAAAAAAACAGTAGGTGTTGACATAATGGTCCAGATGTCCGCCTCTCAACAAGGTATAGAGGGCTCAAGCCCTTCAATGTTGAATGTTGAACACATATTCATTGTGAATAATTTATTAATAAGTTGATTACCCTATTATGAGTCCTATATTTGACAATTTATCAATCACCTGTGCAATGAGGCACGTGGAATCATTTCATAACATAATCAAAGCAGTGTGCAAGAGTGGGACTACACAAGTCATTGCAATGAATTCGAAATTACAAATTATTAAGATTATTAATTATATAATCATCCTTTTTGATTTACTTACCATTGTTTTCCGTTAAATTTACCTAGGAGATAGTTCAACAAAATGGCGGGTGAACCTGTGTCAACATTCGGAATACTTCGTAATTGATCCATACATTTTCTTAGACTGTCACTTAGCAGTAAGCAGTAGGCAGTGAGCTTAGCAGTAGGCAGTAAGTAGTAGGCTGTCGTTTATGGAATTCCGTAGTGGTAGCGATAACAACCGATTATCCAATAATATGGCGCCTATCTGTCACCATGTCGTATATATCTCAAATAAATTGGTCGTTCTTATTGAAAACCTTACCTTTTTCAGTATAAAACTCGAAAATTATACAGAAAAGGATAAATAATTTCATAATTAGCTTTAAAACATCTTCAGCGATGGTAGATCATGGAGGCGGCCATTTTAGTACAGTGTAAACTAATAACGAATGAAAAGTGACGCTTTCGGAACAGAAATTCCCAACTCCGTTAATACTTTAAAAATGCAATTTTAAGCAATGCATTGACAGTTCAGATCTGTATCTGTATCTGTGAGGGTACGTCGTAGAGACCAAAATCTGGCTTTAAAACGACGGTGTAGGGAGTGCGCCTTAGTCACAAAGTTTTATAGAGTTTTTAAATTGTTGAACTGTTGATGAACACAATTGAGAGTCACTTAATTTATTCCAGTCTAACACTGTTCTGATGAAGAAAGAATTTTTGTAGTTTTCTGTTTTTACATATACTGGTTTGTAACACTTTTGATTATTACACACAGATTTTTCCACAATGTTATCACTTATATGGTCTTTATATGATTTAGCTCTTACAGATCGTCAGGAGTTAGGTGTTCCCGTATGTTGCCCTTCCACTACCTTATACATGAAAGTAAGCCGGTGTAGTCTTCTGCGCTCTTGGAGGCTTGGTAATTCCAATTGTTCCAGCATTGATGTAACGCATCCTGGATCCCTAGAAGTATAGTTATTAGTAATAAATCGAGCGGCTTGCCTTTGTATACGTTCAAGTTTATCAATTTCGTTTTTGGTATAAGGGTCCCAGATAGTGCATCCGTATTCTAATTTGGAGCGGACTAGGGCTAGGTAGGCATTTTTGCGGCATGGTTTAGAACAATGGCGTAAGTTCCTTCTTAAGAATCCAATAGATGAGTTAGCTCTTTTACAGATGTTACTAATATGTGTTGACCATTTCATGTCATCCGAGAAAGTGATACCAAGGTTAGGATTGACTTGAACTTGTTGAAGTATGTTGTTATCAATGTTGTAGAAATGCATCGATTTTGACTTCGAACTCAGCAGGTAACATTTTTTTGAGTTAAATTTCATCCCCCATGTAGATGCCCAGGTTTGGAGATTGTCTAGGTCTTTTTGAAGTTGGAGATGGTCTTTTTGGGACTTGATCTGGCGATATAGTAAACAATCATCAGCAAACAACCTCTCACTTGTGATGTTACATGGTCCGGAAGATCGTTAATATGTAGTAAGAAGAGCAATGGTCCGAGCACTGTACCCTGTGGGACTCCAGAACCCACATTTACAGATGCAAAAAAAGATTTTTTTTTAAACCTTTTACAACCGGAAGAAAAACATTATAATTTTATTCACGTTTTATTAACCGTTTTAAGGCGTATTTTAAGACCAAAAAATACCGATTTTGAAAATTGAAAAAATGATGTTTAAAACAGAAAACACCTATGGAAACCGCTTGTTATCGTTACTTACACCTTTTCTTAACAAAGTGGTACCATAATTAACAAGATAAAATGTTGCGACGAATAGCGACAAGCATTTTAATGTTTCGGGGATTTCCGGTAAATGTCGTTAATTTACGTTGCATGTCGAACGTTGCCGAAGTATGATCGTAGGATTTCCAAGAGTTATGTTTCTTGATGACTCTCCGTTTTGGAGAAACGTGAGCGTGCGAGAGTTGAACAGCTGATACGCTACAGAGAGAGAGAGAAAAAAAAGCTATCGTCTTTAGCATGTGAGTTAAGAAGGAACACGAAAAAAGTTAAATGGGAAATTGTTTATATATGATATTTGTTTCATTCAGTACATTTTTTATGACATGACACTATCTTTTTTATCATATTTCCATATACTTTCATTAGTAACTAGCCCCGCCCACTATTTCAGTTATGTTCTAAAGTAAAAAAAAATATTTAAGACCGTTTTAAATAATATTTTAATAAACTTGAAATAAACAAATTTGATGACATTTGAAATATTTTTTCTAACAGGAGCGGGAGTGAAAAATTGGAAGTTATTGTAATTTCTTCAGAAAGTGACTCGGACACATCGATAAATCCCTCACAGTCATTATTTAAAAATTATGTAAGTATAAATATGACATGTTATATATTGTTTATCTTTCCATTACTTGAAAATGACCTGTCACAACTTTATACCTGGACGGGAGATGCCCTTGACCCACAAATGGACGATGGCAAGGTCGTAGGCACAGGCTTTGGCTACAGACAATACATATACAAAGAACATAAAATAAAAGGAAATAAATGAAAAACACTTAAAAACATATATATACTTCTGTACGTATCAGTCAAATTTCCAGGCCATTTTTAGTTGGGTTCTGCCATTCTTAATTTAACCAAAAATATAATTAGAGAAGTATTACGGAAAAGCAACATAAGTAAATTTTCATTTTAAGAATAATTGTCTTGGTAATCTAATTGAAAATGGATGAGGTTCAATAAAATCAAATAACAAAAGATCAATACTTTTTATCTGACTTCCTTGTACATAGGCTTTGCCTTAATTTATATTATATAAGGGTGGTTTCATTATACAACAATTTTAAAAAATATATTTCTATTTATACTTTTAATTTGAAAATCACTTATTTAACAGTACACTATATAAATCTCAGTTAAACTACATTAAAACATGACAATAAACAGCCATTGCAATCAGGACTTAATATTGAATGACTTTAAATGTTACATATTGTATTACATATTTTTCAGAAGAAAGTAAACCGTGTGAACAAAAATCAGTCGCCTTTGTATGAAGAAGAAAGCGACAGTACCCAGCCACCTTCAGACATTTCAACCCAGCCACCTTCAGATACTGACATCAACAATAATGTAATTAATTTACAATTATTTTTTTCTTTGAAGGCCATTTTCATGAACATTATTATTTTCATATCACAAAACTATTTCATTATAATTATTTCAATTATGATAAATAGTTCTAAAAGCAAAACAATTTGAACCTCAAAAAATGCAAAGATTAAACTCAAAGGTCATTGTTCCTTTGTAAAAGTGTTTTTTTTTACCAAAACATAATCACTGAATTATGTTTAAATGTTCTAGTACTTAATTTTATAATATATAAATAAAATAAAAATTGGAATTTAGTTGTCCAAATTAATATATTTACATATTGTTGATAAAATTATTATTTAATATATTACAGTTGAATAGATACAGTACAGATGAGGATGATGATGAAGAAATATTTGTAGTTTCTTTGACAAAAGAGGTTTAACTCGTAAAATTTAAATCTTTATATATAAAAAAATAGCCTCATTAGATTCTTTTAAGAACAAACTATGACAATGATTTAAGAAACAAATTATTACATAAACTTCAATTATATAATATTATGTACAATGTATGTAAATTTGAGATAATTATTTGTTCAATGATATAATATAATACCATATATTATGATAAAATAAATCATTATTTATGTTTAATAATTCTTTTTTCATTTTAATTTCAAAACTTAGGAAATTGAAAACAGAGATTTGGTTCCAGATTCATACTGTCCATCTTGTGGAGCGTTAAGATATATCAAAAGACCTGCACTGCAGACTGTAAGAAATAATACATCATAATTAATATTTATTGATTTATTATTTGCAACAATTTTAAACAAGAAAATGAATATTATAATATAATACTAAAAAAAATAAGATTATTTTTTTTTAATCCTCTTTATTGATAATCATGAATGTTTGTTGTTTGTTTGGCACAAAAGCATTTTATCTGTCTGCTTTAATTGACTGTCCCTATTATAATTAATACAGGCAATGATTGATTTTGAAATGACTTACATGTGTAGCTCATTAACAGGGTGTGGTGTGTCTTACTATATTTTTACTGGGTTACTAATCCAGTCAGGGGATTTTTACATATTTTGACCTGTTTATGGTAGCTAACATGGGTTGTAAGTGCAATAATTGATAATTGCATTCTTTTGGTAACTTTACAATTTTGTACTTTTAAAAACATTTCCAAATTTTCATGAAAATTAGCATGAACCTGGACAGTTGCTGCTTCAAAGTTCATATTTCATTACACTTGTGCAAACATATATTAATTGATGCATTTTAAAATTACTTGGCCAAACTGTTTAGCACTAGATTAAATATTGAAAAATATGGTGCATGTTGTAATGAAATTTTAAATTTCAGGAAATACATCAAAGCAACAGTGACAGTGCATAGAAAGTTACTTGTAGCAAAATAAAAGGTAAATACAATGGATATATCAAATACTGTTGGTGACCTCATAAAAAAATTTGAAAAAAATGGAAAAGACTTTTGTTTGAAATGGCTAATGGAAAAATCAGAACAGCCTGTAACTAAAGTTAGTTTAAAAAAGAAAATAGAGAAGATAATAAACCAATACAAAAATTTGCAAAAATCTAAAAACAAACATTTCTATGCTGTGAAATTTGAAAATTTCTGTAACCAAAAATTTGATTTTCCAAAGATACAAAAACAGAAAAAGCAAAATGGTGTGGAATTAGAGTTAAATAAATTGAAGACGGAAGACTTTGAAATTGCAAATAATGTCATTATTGGACTTTCAAAAGATTTTGGTAAATGTTTTAAAGAAAATGATGAATTGCTGAAAGAAAACCATAACCTTAAAGAAAATATTAAAATCAGACTTAATACAAAATCAAGACTGGCACAAAAAGTGATAGAAAAGAAATTTATTTAAAAAAGAATAGGATACCTTTCAAATCAATTATTAGAAAAAAATAGATTAATAAAACAATTAAGATCTGCAAAAACATATATACAAAGACAAAAGAATGGACTAAGCCAAAAATATGAAAATGTAAAGAAAGAAAACACTCATTTAAAGGAAAGTATTGAAATTATGAGAAAGGAAATTAGTGTATTAAAGAAAAATAACAATAACCTCCAATCATATTGTGAAAATTTAGAAAATAACAATGATGAAAAGACTTTAAACATGTTTAATAATTCCAAAAATTGTTTTAAAACTGAAACACAAGAGTGTGTATATGACCTTTTAAGTATGAATGTTACGAGCAGCAATATTTCTCGTGTGATTTCTAGAGTTTTAAAATTAGTAAACATAAAACCAGATCGCCTTCCTTCAGTTTCAACAGTTAATAACATGAATATTGAAAGGCTTATCGCCTCACAAAAACATTTGGCAGAAGTACTGCCACATGAGGAAAATTTGTGCCTGTTATCAGACGAAACGTCTAAATTTGGGAAAAAAGTTGAAGGTTTTCATGTAAGAACAGAAAACAAGCAATACTATACATTAGGGTTAAGACAAATTGTTACAAAGTCAGGACAGGACACTATGGGAGCACTAAATAATATACTTAATGATATTGAAACAATTGGACACAATTGTGATGATGAGAAAAGGAAATCCATTATTTTAAATATAAGTTCAACTATGTCTGACAGAGCAGCAACACAAGTTAAATTTAATGACATTTTACAATCATATAGGACAGATATTTTGAAAGAACAAATGGGAGAAAACTGGCATTTATTAAATGATGGAGAGCAAAAATCTTTAACATCACTAAATAATTTTTTTGTGGACTCCATGCTCTTGTACATATTGCAGAAACAGCGAGCGAAAGTTTAAAAATCATTGAAACTGGTCATTTTGATAAAGAAGTTCCAATATATGATTCAGCTTTTAGATTACATGAATCTGGAACAGTGAGATTAATTCGCACTGCCAGCAAAGCGTTTTCTTGTGGTGGGGATGCCAAGAGTGGTGTTTATGGACATTTTACCACTTTCAGCAAAGATTTCTTGAATAAAAACAAAATGAAAAGTGTGCCGATACAACGGTATCATGGGAATAGGTTCAATATTCTGTTTGAAAATGCAAGTTATGTGTATTTTATGCATGAAAAAATTAAAGAATACCTTGACTTTGATGCCTCAAACAGATTACTTCTATCTGTTAAACATGATGTTAATACTGATTTTGTTCTTGCTGGTGTCAAGGCATTAGGGTTGATACATTATTTCATAACGTCACCATTGTGGTCATTTATTGAACGAAAGGATGTTCATGTAATAGAAAGTTGTGTTTTTTTTGACAAAATATGTGTTTACATTGAAAATTCAGGAAAAGATGTTGATAATTTTATTGAAGGTAAATTGATGTTAGAGGGGGAAAATATTCATAGAAGTAAATCTGATGTCATTTTATACTACTTGTTATACCCCCATAAACGAAGTTTGGGGGGGGGGGGTATATAGGAGTCACCCGGTGGTCGGTTGGTCGGTCGGTCGGTCGGTCGGTCGGTCCAGACGTCCGTTGCATTTTCCTTGTCCGGACCATAACTTGAAGACTAATGGTTGGAATTCAATATAACTACATACAATGGTCAAGCACATTGAGAGGAAGTGCAGTGCACAAGAATCATAACTCTATCTTGACTAATTACAGAGTTATTGCCCTTTGTTACTTTTCCTTGTCCGGGGCATAACTTGAACACTACTGGTTGGAATTCAAAACAACTTCATACAATTGTCAAACACAATAAAGGGGAAGTGCAGTGCACAAGAACCATAACTCTATCTAAAGTAATTACAGAGTTATTGCCCTTTGTTACTTTTCCATTGCTTTCTTTTGTCCGGACCATAACTTGAAGACTAATGGTTGGAATTCAATATAACTACATACAATGGTCAAGCACATTGAGAGGAAGTGCAGTGCACAAGAACCATAACTCTATCTTGACTAATTACAGAGTAACTGCCCTTTGTTACTTTTCCTTGTCCGGGGCATAACTTGAACACTACTGGTTGGAATTCAAAACAACTTCATACAATTGTCAAACACAATAAGGGGAAGTGCAGTGCACAAGAACCATAACTCTATCTAAAGTAATTACAGAGTTATTGCCCTTTGTTACTTTTCCATTGCTTTCTTTTGTCCGGACCATAACTTGAAGACTAATGGTTGGAATTCAATATAACTACATACAATGGTCAAGCACATTGAGAGGAAGCGCAGTGCACAAGAACCATAACTCTATCTGGACTAATTACAGAGTTACTGGCCTTTGTTCCTTTGCTTTGTCCGGGGCATAACTTGAACACTACTGGTTGGAATTCAAAACAACTTCATATAATTGTCAAACACAATAAGGGAAAGTGCAGTGCACAAGAACCATAACTCTATCTAAAGTAATTACAGAGTTATTGCCCTTTGTTACTTTTCCATTGCTTTCTTTTGTCCGGACCATAACTTGAAGACTAATTGTTGGAATTCAATATAACTACATACAATGGTCAAGCACATTGTGAGGAAGTGCAGTGCACAAGAACCATAACTCTATCTTGACTAATTACAGAGTTATTGCCTTTTGTTACTTTTCCTTGTCCGGGGCATAACTTGAAAATTATTGGTTGGAATTCAAAACAACTTCATACAATTGTCAAACACAGTAAGGGGAAGTGCAGTGCATAAGAACCATAACTCTATCTAAAGTAATTACAGAGTTATTGCCCTTTGTTACTTTTCCATTGCTTTCTTTTGTCTGGAGTATAACTTGAAGACTAATTGTTGGAATTCATTATAACTTCATACAATGGTCAAGCACATTGAGAGGAAGTGCAGTGCACAAGAACCATAACTCCATCTTGACTAATTACAGAGTTACTGCCCTTTGTTACTTTTCCATTGCTTTTGTATGTCCGGAGCATAACTTGAAGACTAATGGTTGGAATTCAATATAACTTCATACAATGGTCAAGCACATTGCGAGGAAGTGCAGTGCACAAGAACCATAACTCAATCTTGACAAATTACAGAGTTATTGCCCTTTGTTACTTTTCCTTGTCCAGAGCATAACTTGAAAACTACTGTTTGGAATTCAATACAACTTCATACAGTTGTCAAGGACATTAAAAGGAAGTGCAGTGCATAAGAGCCATAACTCCTTTTTGACAAAATACAGAGTTACTGCCCTTTGATACTTTTCCTTGTCTAGAGCATAACTTAAAACGTACTGGTTGAAATTCAAAACAACTTCATACAATGGTCAAGCACAAAAAGAGGAAGTGCAGTGCACAAGAACTATAACTCCATCTTCAGTATTTATAGAGTTATTGTCCTTTGTTCCTTTTCTTTGTCTTTCTGGACTTATTACAGAGTAATTCAATAAAACTTCATCAATGGCCAACCACATTGAAAGGAAATGCAATATACAAGAACCACAACTATCTTTAATTGCCCACAACCAGAACTCTATATTTCAATTCTTTTACAAGATATTCTGTTTCTAGTAACATCCTCATTTCCGAAGCAGTCTTGTGGGGGTATTAATCACATTTAGTGATAGTTCTAGTTAAGTCAGTCAAAATATGATAGTGATGTGGCATTAATACTACAATCAATGTTGCCTGCAATTTTAAATTTAATGGTTAACATTTTTACTGACTACATTGGAGATGGAAAATGGGCAAGCTGTTCATCAGAAATAAAGGCTGGTACAAAAGCTGTACCTATGCACAACAAATATTCAGAATCATTGTTTGGACATGTAGATAGATTGCTCAGAGAGAAACCAAACATTTCATTTATTTCTCAAGAGGCATACATCATGTTCTGTCACAATAGAACCAGTGACTGGCTCGGCTCCTTGAAATGGACGAGAAGAAAAAACAAGAAATCTTGAATGAGTGTAGGAAAGAAATGAAATCACTGAGGATTAAGTTTAAAGAAAGAAGGAAAGAGATTGAAGAGAGAAGGAAAGAAATAATGAAACAAAAAATAAGAGAGAAAGAGGAGAAAGAAGCCAGAAAAGTTAGAAAACTGGAAAAAACACACAGAAGACATAATAGAATGGGGAATGTGGCAATCAGACTTACAGGCAGACAATAATTATGTTTGTGTAAAAATGAGAATGATAAGAAGAAGGCACTGAAAGCTCAGCTACATTTTCGTCAAAAAGTTTTACATCAAACACTCACTGGAAACAAAGATGTATATAAATTGTCAAAAAAAGTGAATGGAAAAAGCAAACCACTAACTGTATCAGAATTGCTTACGAATGTGAAAACACTGATCCATCATGCTTTAACATTGCCATCAAATGACAGTGATGAAGTAGTGCTTGTTGGAAGAAACATTTCCATGAACTTCTTGCTAGATGATTGTCAGTCACAGTGGTTTGAAGGACATGTTATTTCAAAGGTACATATTTAGAAGAAAAAAAGCATCAAATTACACACCCAACATCTTATGGAATGCAGACACAGATTAATTATAATATGGAAGAGGGACATAAATGACCTTAAAATCACAGTTTCAGTGGTATCATTGAAAACAAACCAAATGACAATTCACAAAGCACAGGTGATTGGAAGAAACTCACAATGATGATGGTGTTTGAAAAAACTTCACAAATACTAACAAGTTTTATGATAGACTATAATGAACTGATTAATTGAAGTTGCATTTTAAATGAATGCAACATGTTTATGATAAAAAGACATCACACTAATATACATATGTTCACTTACTTTGCACATAATTGTTTTCATATATTGCATGGTTATCCATTTAAGAATCATTTATGAATAATAATAATTGTAATGCATAATGAAAATTGAGAGGGAAATACAATTATCTTTAGTCATAGATAATAACTGGAAATAACAGTCATAGATAATAACTGGAAATAACAATGATAATTTTACCTATTTGGGTTTTTTCTAGAGTCATTTAATTAATTTTAAGTTGAATTTTAATATCCATTCTTTTTTATTATTTATAGCATTTCAAAAACATTGTATCCATTCATGTTAATTTTAACTTTTCATCTGCATATTTCAGGTACCAGGATATCCATCTTGGTTCAATGTCAAATTTAATGGTGATCGGGCAGTATATACATATGAGCTATTGAAGGATCTCAAGAACAAGGATCTCATTATCAAACCGTGACAGAAGTAGGTTTATTAATTGAACTTATCTTACATCACATATCAGTGTGATAGAAAATTTATTGTATTCATTTATGGTTTTGATTTTTTACCATGATTTTTCTCAGATGATTAATTAACTACATGTTATGTTTGACATTAAAAAAATAATCAATCAAGGCAAATGATTTTTTGACCTCTCATCCCTTTTTTGTAATAAATATGAATTCAAAGGTCCAGTTTCAAGTAAACACATTTGACAGTAATTGAGAAATTGACATATTCAAACATAAAAATTATATATAAGCAGATGGGCATGTAACTTTCCCCCTAAGTATATACTTCTTCAGTATTTTTGAAATAATATTGTAATATGTATTAATATGTTGGTCAAATTTAAACCAGTCTCTTTCATTTTTTGTTTAATGGCATATATTTTCAAAATTTCAACTTCTATTAAATTTTTACATGTTAATCATCCACTTAAAGTTTATTTAAGTCAATGAAATGCTTAACTAAGTACAGCTTTGAATAAGTATTGTGCTAATTATAAACATACAATTCATATCATCAAGATTATTTATAAATATATTGATATTTAAGGTAGAATATAGGTTGACAGAATTTTTTTTCAAGATATTAAAACATACTACTTTCTAAAATCTATAAAGTGTAATCTACTGCTTTAAAAATATCAGAAATGCATTTCTTATCCATAAAGAGACACTTATATACCAAATTTTTTTTTTTTTAAAATTTTAAATTTTTTCGTTGTTATCGCTATCAGCGGGCATATTTAAATAACAAATTGTTGTCAGACACATTTTCAAGCAAAAGAGTATCGGAACAGACATTAGATGTCAAATATATACATTCGTTTAACATTATCTCTGTTTCTGTTTACATCTAAAACCACGTGGTAGAACTATTTTCAATCCGTATTGTTTACGAGGTTATTATAGATAATAGCCGAGGCAGTTCCGAATGAAGTTGAGGATAGCGGGGTTCGAACCGTACCCGTTGAAATATTTCGAGAAATGGCGTTACTTTACGTATGGCATAAAATACTTTTTAATTTTATCCTTATTACTTTAAAGGATATACAGGTTTAAATTGTTAAAATAGTAAACACACAGGTCTCCGTATTTTTTTTATACTGAAAGTAATAAAAGAAATACATCTTAAAGAAGATTATATTCAATCATTTATTTGTTTTCTTTTAGTTCCTTATCAGTTACTAATTATTTATTCTTATGAAGTGGTTTGCCTGCCCCTGCTCTGCCTTATGCCCTGTCCTATTTTTGTTTGGGGTCCTCCTGGGCTCCTTGCCAATGACGCTTGGTACTGGGTCGGGTGGGGGCTGCGTTCATTGAACGCCGCCTTTCCTTGTCGATCTTGTTTATCATATTTAATGCCGGGTTATCAAAGATTAAGAAAATAGACTTACCTATGATTAAGACACAGGCATATAATCTGATGCTATATCCATCCATATCCTCTAATATCCGTGTACGTTTAGTCACAGGAAATTGACATTCTATAAGCAAATGATTAAAAAATAATGACAAATAAACCCCTTTACACAAGGAATGCAACGCCTTCTGTACACTAGATACACATTTTATCTTATTTAATACACACGTTGAAAATCAATATCAACAAACTAGTTTAGCAATTTCTACGGAAGCCCATTGAGGCCGTTTTGAGGTTAGATCTTAGAACTTAGATCTTAGAACTTAGGTCTTAGCTCTTAGAACTTTGAGGTACCGTATGGGCGGGAAAACGCCATATTTACTACAAGATAGACAAGAAGATGTGAGATAAACTTTTTATTACATTTCTTTATTTCTATTTTTTTATTTAAAGAATTACAGAGAAATAGCTAGAATGTTAAAAGATTAAGCGATTATATATTATAAATAAGGACCGGGTAAAAACAACCAATTTCAATAGGAGACAAAGGTCGATTAAGCTATCTCCAACAGGCAGGGACAAATCAACCCCATAAGTAGCTATTTCAACCAGTTATAGTTATTTTAGCCGAACCTGGCTACCATAAAAATGTTTGATGACGGACACAAGCTTTGAAACTGATATATCTGCTGCCTGTATTTATGTAATTACCCAATTATCAAATTTAAAACAGTATTTAAATTGTGTATCTAATAGTTTTATAATAATTATAAAATGTCGGTTTTCTAATGTGTATTAAAATAATTTGTTTATTTTTTCTATTGCAAAATCTTCTTCTTTCCTTTTCCGGACGACGAAAATCTTTTCTACATGGGCATGGATGCTTGGAATTGGCTTTTTTAACACCAGTTTCTAGTGTTGTGATCATGGATTTAGCTGTTTACTCAGAGGGGCGCATTTAACAAGCCTAGAACTGATTAAGAATTACTTATCCATAGTTTATTTTACAAGTATATTAAACTAATACTGAAAGCTAACAAAATTATCCAACGCAAAATACGTACACCAAAGGACGATTGAAGGGACCCCATTATTGTAGTAATCCAGAGGAGTGCCGAGTGGTAGGTTTCGAACGATGTAGCACAAACTGGAGACTGACTACCGGTTGCAATGTGCAGAGATTTTGTGATGAGGCTATTGTCACGAAGCGATCCTGAACGCAAAGCCACCGATCAACTCGGCAAAGATATGTCTCGAAAGGTCTTTACTTTGTGTTGTATGTAAATGGTTACGACAAGTTAAAGCTATATAGATTCTGCATCCACGGAGCGATCGACGGGTACAGTCTTTCGAAGTATCAAACAGCAACAACTCGCCCGCATTGATAGCGTCATATTGCCTTGACACATTAAACTAATTAGGCATTTTTCCAAGTTCCTAGTTCATCGTTCTTGTTTTAATTTCAAGTACATGTGCATGTATGTTTTGAATATAACTGACGGATCAAGAAACGCTATATTTTCTTAAACTTTTAACTAAACGTTTAAAAATAAGTATTTTGTTAATTCTTTATTTTCGATGTTTATTTCATCTGAACCATGCTTACAAGAACATCAAATTTTTCCCTTAGCAGCCTTGGTTAGGAATTTCTTCAATATAAGGGAAAATTGTTAGATATGCATTCCATTTGTTAAATGATCATTTTGTTAAGATTTTCAAGGTTAAAATTACTTTAATTTATAGGTATGATTTTATTTGATATTTTAAAATATGATATGATAATTCATTTTGATATCGTTCGACATGACGACGAGTGAAGTTTATGATTAACCTGTCCGTGCTCTGTCTTTGCCCTGTCCTGTTTTTGTTTGTGGTCCGCCTGGGCTCATTGCCACTGGTTCTTGTGGCTGGGTCATAATATTATGGGGGTTGCGTTCATTGAACGCCGCCTTTCCTTGTTGATCTTGTTTATCATATTTCGTAGGAAGTCAGCCATTAAAAAAGAACTATGTGGCTCTGTGTAGCCAAATTTATTTCTTCAGAATAATTCTTAGCATATCATCCGTGAATGGTATCATACGAAATTTTAATATGAATATTTGATGTAGACCTACATATATCATTGATCTTTACCAAAAATATAATTGTAACAGAGCTGAAGTATTAACGGTTTCTGAAGTTTGCACGTGGATATGCTATTAACAAGTTCTTGTCGAGATAGAGATATTCTTTTTTTGTGATAAACGAGATACGTGTCTTGTATCATGTTTTGCAGTTTACTGCTACTTGAATAAAGTTTTATGTACGATAACGGAGTTATGTTTCCTTCTTTTTGCTCTTTCAAAACCGATTTTTTAAAATTTTTAATGTCTAAGTTCTAATAACTAAGTTCTAATAACTAAGTTCTAATGTCTAAGTTCTAAGAACTAATTTCTAATGTCTAAGTTCTAAGATAGTTGAACCATGTTTAGGCCACTTAGTAAGTCCTTCACTGCCACTGCCCCCCTTTGGACCACCTATTTGAAGCCCTAAATTTTGATCGATCGAGACAGGGTCTCAGCTTTGATATACTCAGATTTTGTCTATACATGTTGGCCGCGCATTTAACTAGTCTGAAAGGTATGCGCAAGTGCAGATGTATCGTGTGATCTTCTGATGCTGACACTTCTTTGAACAAAAGGCCGACACACACAGAGCACAGAACAATAGCAATCAATAAACGTACTGCATATAAACCAAAAATGCTTTTGCAATCTGTGATTTGCCTAATCACTGCAATTTAAAGATCCTGTAACACAATTTTTTATGGTTTTAAATCATAAATACGATGCTCAAATTAAGATTGATCAATATTTCAATATTACAGGTTCCCAAAAGCATTACTTATAAAGATATAACCGAATTTAACATTTCATGTTAATAAAGGGAGGTAATAAAATCTTTATTTTCTATAAAGTTTAAGTCAAATTTTACAATAACAAATGAATGCATATATTTTATGATTACATATAATATGCACAAATATTTGCAGTACATATTTTACATATTCTTTGATGTTGAAAAAGTTTTATTTGCATAATTATGAACATTTGTACATATATATAGTTTCACTTATTGTGGTTTACCACTTTGATCACAACATACATGATCTTTAAGGCAACATGCAACTATAACCACAATAATTGCATGAGGCTTTTATAAAATCGCTATGGATTCTTTCATTATATTTTTGCACGCTTAATATCTAGTATTATAGCTTAGCCTAGTTATAAAACAATTGCTTGGTAAGGTACCCTGCCAATTTGACGACCATAAACTTAAATTGTTAGATTATATTTTTTCTATTCAGTAATGAAATGTCCTTGTGAATATACTGATGGCCATGAGCAAGTCACACCATCAATCATTTGTGCAGAATTATGCACTTTTGTCACCTTATGAAAATTGTAGCAAATGGCACTTTATTTCAATACATTTAATATACATATGTATCATGGTAACCCAAATCAGTATTAAAACGCTGATAATTTCATCAAATATTCGTTAATATTAAGACAATGGTTATCTTTTATTTAAGTGGCCACTGTGATCTTGACCTGGTAGAAATGGAAACACGGAAGAATTCGCCGCTGATACAAAGTGAACATAAATGTAATTTTAAATGTAGAATAGACACACAATTTGATCGGACCATTTATTGAAGCTCTGACTACACCAGGCGTTCCTCATAAACAGTAATCTTGAAACAGTTCAATAGGTTTTTCAACAAGATTCCAGGCATCATTTAGCACAAAAAGGATAATATTTGGGGTCTAAAGTCACATAAAACTATGTTAGAATATAATATATAATCAATAATATAATTAATATAATAATTAATAAATAATATAATTTATTATTAATAATTATGAATGCCAACACCAAAACCAATTACATGTTCATTTTAAGTCATTGTAAATGCTCCACAATCATCTGTAAAAAATTCAAGGTACAATGTTAACGATTCGTTTAATGGCTTCAAAGGCTTTCCGTTATTCGACGACAATACGCGAGCAATTTCTCGGTTTCGTTTCAATGAGGCCGTGTAAATGATCCGTTCTAGCACATCTGTATGTCTTCTTGTTCAACACGATGACAAAAGTTATGCCCACCATATATTCCAGGTACAAAATACATTATATCAGGTCTTCCGAAAGGTCTTTCAAAACTCCTTTGGGTTTAGCTTACATGTATAGTTCTGCTTGGATCAAATCCATAAAACAAAATCTTAGACATTCACTGTGTACACGATTTATTATATCCAAACTTTGATTGAATGAGATCCTTGAAAAATGAAATCCACAAGTACAACCTTGTCTACGAAGTAATCCCTACCAGTATTCTAAACGCCGATTTGCTACACTATTTCCATACATAAAACTTTTCAATCATGATACACTTTCTGTGCCGTTATATTTGAGAATTTTCAGTTCGTCTGGGTAGTATGACGTTGATACTGTTCGAGCCAGAAAATGAGTCGACTGTACAGATCGCTCCGAGGATGCAGAATCAACATGACTTTAACTTGTCGTAACCATTTACATGCCACAACAAGTTGATCGGTTCTAGTCTTGTAAATGCGCCCCTTGGGAATGGCAGCTACAACACTTGTTATTTGTGTAGTAGCAAACAGCCAAACTCCAAACCTAGCTACTAATTTATAAACCATTTTCGTCGTCCGGAAAAGGGATGAAGAAGATTCTGAAATAGTAAAAATAATCAAATTATTTTAATACACATTAGAAAACATTAGGTTCAACGCTTACAAGTGCCCCTCATCATAGATTTTTTGGTAGCCAGGTTCGGCTAAAACAGCTTGAACTGGCTGAAATAGCCACTTATGGAGTTTGTACCAGCCTGTTGAAGATAGCTTCGTCGACCTTTGCCTCCTAATGAAATTGGTTGTTTTATGCCCGGTCCTTATTTATAATATATAATCACTTAATCTTTTAACGTTCTAGCTATAACTCTGCACAAGCGATGAACCTGTTGCCTATATTTATGTAATTTTCAATTATCAAATTTAAAACAGTATTTAAAATTGTGTATCTGTTAGTTTTATGATAATTAAAAAATGTCGGTTTTCTAATGTGTATTAAAATAATTTGATTATTTATCCTATTTCAGAATCTTCTTCATCCCTTTTCCGGACGATGAAAATGGTTTCTAAATTGGAGTTTGGCTGTTTGTTATTACATATTTAGCTGCCATTCCCAAGGGGCTAGAATCGATCAACTTTGTGTGGCATGCAAATGGTTACGACAAGTTAAAGTCATGTTGATTTTGCATCCTCGGAGCGATCTGTACAGTCGACTCATTTTATGGCTCAAACAGTATCAACAACTCGCCGGCAGTGAAAACGTCATACTACCCAGACACATAAGAGGAACTGAAAATTCTCAAATATAACGGCACAGAAAGCGTAACATAGTTGAAAAGTTTGAATTAGAATGAATTAGATCCAAGCAGAACTATACATGTAAGATAAACCCAAAGGAGATTTTGAAATACCTTTCGGAAGATCTGATACAATGTATTTTGTACCTGGAATCTATGGTGGGCATAACTTTTGTCATCGTGTTGAACAAGAAGACATACAGATGTGCTAGAACGGATCACTTACACGGCCTCATTGAAAAGAAACCAAGAAACTTGTTCGAGTGTTGTCGTCGAATAACGAAAAGCCTTTGAAGCCATTAAACGAATCGTTAACATTGTACCTTGAATTTTTTACAGATGATTGTGGAGCATTTACAATGACTTACAATGAACATTTAATTGGGTTTCGTGTTGGCATTCATAATTATTAATAAAAAATTACATTATTTATTAATTTTTATATTAATTATATCATTAGTTGTATATTATATTCTAACATACATTTATGTGATTTTAGACCCCAAATATTATCCTTTTGGGTTAATGATGCCTGGATCTTTTGAAAAACCTATTGAACTGTTTCAAGATCACTGTTTATGTGGAACGCCTGGTGTAGTCAGAGCTTCAATAAATGGTCCGATCAAATTGTGTGTCTATTCTACATTTAAATTTCATTTATGTTCACTTTGTATTAGCGGTGAATTTTTCCGTGTTTCCATTTTTACCAGGTCAAGATTACAGTGTCAACTCAAATAAAAGATAACGATTGCCTTAATTTTAACGAAGTGCACTTCTGTGTTAATATTTGATGACATTATCAGTGTTTTAATACTGATTTGGGTTACCATGATACATATGTACAGTATTGTATATCAAAAGTATTGAAATAAAATGCCATTTGCTACAATTTCCTAAGGTGACAAAAGTGCATTATTCTGCACAAATGATTGATGGCGTGACTTGTTCTTGGCTTCAAATGGGCCTGCAGTATATTCACAAGGACATTTCATTACCGAATAGAAACAATATAATCTAAATTTATGGTCGTCAAATTGGCAGGGTACCGAATGATGGCTTATTAAGCAATTGTTGTATAACTAGGCTAAGCTATAATACTAGATATAAAGCGTGCTAAAAATAATGAAAGAATCCATAGCGATTTTATAAAAACCTCATGCAATTATTGTGGCTATAGTTGCATGTTGCCTTAAATTGCAGTGATGAGGCAAAACAGTTTGCAGATGTATTTTTGTATTTTTGGTTTATATGCAGTACGTTTATTGATTGTTTTGTTTTTTGCGTGCGTGCGTGTGTGTGTGTGTGTGTCGGCCTTTTGTTCAAAGAAGTGTCAGCATCAGAAGAACCATTTCAACTGATTTTCACACGATACATCTGCACTTGCGCATGCCTTTCAGACTAGTTATGGCGTGTGTTTAAAGCACGAGCCAACAGGTATAACAATGCGGTACAGACAAAATCGGAGTATAACAAAGCTGAGACCCTGTTTCGATCGATCGAAATATAGGGCTTCAAACAGGTGGTCCAAGAGGGGACCGTGGCAGTGAAGGACCTACAAAGTGGCCTAAACATGGTCCAACTATCTTAGAACTTAGACATTAGAAATTAGTTCTTTAGAACTTAGACATTAGAACTTAGACATTAGAACTTAGGTTCTTAGAAACTGAGTTATTAGACTAACAGTAGAACTTAGTTATCAAATTTAAAAAAAAATGTTTTGAAAAGAAGGTAAAAGAAGGAAACATAACTCCGTTTATCATACATAAAACTTTATTTCAAGTAATAGTAATCATTTTAATTCAAGACAGTAAACTACAAAAACATGAACAAGGCACTTATCTCACTTTATCACAAAAAAAAGAATATCACAGTCTCGACAAGAACATTCAATTAGCGTGCAAAACTTCAGAAACCATGATTAATAACTTCAGCTCTGTCACAATTACATTTTTTGTAAAAGATCAATGATAACTGTAGGTCTACATCAAATATTCATAGAAAATAAAATCGAATGAACAAAATACTTATTTTCTAAACGTTTTTGTTAATAGTTTAAAATATAGCTTTTCTTAATCCGTCAGTTTTTCAAAACATATATGCACTGAATTAAAAATTAACCAAAACCGATGAAATTAAGAATTTGGGGTTCAGCTTGTAAAGCTTAATTTTAAGGTCAAGGAATGACGTTAAATGCGGCGAGTTTTTTGTGTTTGTTATTGAGAAAAAAAAATGTGTCGACTTTTAACCGTCGATCCACCGGGGATGCGAATAACAAACTTTTTTTTTATCAAAACCATTTCTGTCACAACAAAGTAAAATCTTTTGAAAAAATTTCTTCGCCGGATGATCGGAACTTTGCGGGTTATTGTTCCTTTGGGATCGTTTTGTGGGAAAAGCCTATCCCCGGGGAATTTACACATTGAAACCCGGTGTCGTCAGCATTTGTGCTCTCGTTTATCCAACACTTGGTACCCCTCTGGTTACTAAAATAAGGGGGCCCCTTCCCATTGTCCTTTGGTGTACGTGTTTTGCGTTGGATAATTTTGTTTGCTTTCAGTATTAGTTCAAAATTATTGTAAAATAAACTATGGATAAGTAATTCTTAATCAGTTCTAGGCTTGTTAAATGCGCCCCTCTGAGAATGACAGTTAAATCCTTGATCACAACACTAGATATAACAGCCAATTCCAAACATCCATGCCCATGTAGAAACAATTTTCGTCGTCCGGAAAAGGAATAAAGAAGATTCTGCAATAGTAAAAATAAAGGAAATTATTTTTAATACACATTAGAAACCGGACATTTTTAATTATTATAAAAACTATTAGATACACAATTTAAATACGGTTTCAAATTTGTTAATTGGGAATCATATAAATACAGGCAACAGATATATCAGTTTTCAAAGCTTGTGTCCGCCATCGAAGATTTTTTTGGTAGCCAGGTTCGGCCTAGAATAGCTAGAACTGACTAAAATATTACTTATGGGAGTTAATTTGTCCCTGCTTGTTGTAAAAAGCTTGTTCGACTTTTGTCTCCTATTGAAATTGTTTTTTTTTTATATTTATAATATATCATCATTTAATCTTTTAACGTTCTAGCTATTTCGCTGCAATTCTTTAAATAAAAAATAGAAATAAACAAATATAATAAAAAGTATCTCACATCTTCTTGTCTATCTTGCAGTAAATATGGCGTTTTCCCGCCTATACGGAACCTCTTAGTTTTAAAAACTAAGACCTAAGTTCTAAGATCTAAGTTCTTAGATCTAACATCTAAGTTCTAACTTTTATCTCAAAACGGCCTCAATGGGCTTCCGTATTATTGAAATCACATACATACATATGTCAATACGTAGAGATTATAAAGTAATAAAGTTATTCCATTTCTTTAAACGAAACCTCGGCTTTAATTGTTTGAAATTGAAGCCTCTAATTAACAGAGCTATTTTTAAATGGAGAGGAAGCTTTGACCTCATGCACTTAAAATCTGTATCGGGCATTAATTATACCGCAAGTTTTTGCAAGATTTCCCGAAACCTTTGTTATGGTAATCAAAAGAAGGAACGAAAAAGAATTTGCAGATATGTAAACTAGAACTATCACTAAATGTGATAAATACCCCCGCAAGACTGCTTCGGAAATGAGGAAGTTTACTAGTATCAAATATACCTTGCAAAAGAACTGAAATAGAGTTATGGTTGTTGATAGTTGTGGTTTTTATATGTTGCATTTCCTTTCAATGTTGTTGACCATTGATGAAGTTTCATTGAATTACTCTGTAATAAGTCCAAAAAGAGTTACGCTTCCAGAGCACTGTATTTCCTTTCATTGCGCTTGACCATTGCATGAATTTTCATTGGTTTCTAAACATTAGTCCTTTAGTTATGCACCCGAAAAGGAAAAGGAACAAAGGGCAATAACTCTACAAATACTGAAGATCGAGTTATTGTTATTGTACACTGCACTTCCTCTCATTGCGCTTGAACATTGTATGAAGTTGTATTGAATTCCAACTACTAGTCTTCAAGTTATGAACTGGAAAAAAAGTAACAAAGGGGAAAAACTGTAATTAGTCCAAATAAAGTAATGGTTCTTGTGCACTGCACTTCATCTCAATGCCCTTGACCATTGAATGAAGATTCATTGAATTCCAATCATTTATTTTTATTTGATGCACTGGACAATAAAAAGTTACAAAGGGCAAAAAGTCTTAAATGAGTCAAGAAAGAGTTATGGTTTCTGTGAACTGCGCTTTCTCTCAATATACTTGACCATTGTATGAAATTGTATTGAATTCCAACTAGTAGTTTTCAAGTTATGCTCTGGACAAGAAAAAAAAACAATGGAAAAGTAACAAAGGGCAATAACTCTATAATTCCTCTGGTCAGAGTTATGGATCTTGTGCACTGCACTTCCTCTTATTCTGCTGGACCATTTTATAAGGTTGTTTTGAATTCCAACTAGCACTTTGTAAGTAATCCTCAGGACAAGGAAAAGTATCAAAGGGCAATAACTCTGTAATTTGTCAAAATGGTAATTTTGTTCTTGTGCACTGCACTTCCTTTAAATGTGCTTGACAATTGTATGAAGTTGCATTGAATTCCAACTAGAAGTTTCAACATATGCTCCGGACAAGGAAAGTTACAAAGGGCAATAACTCTGTAATAAGTCAAGATGGAGTTATGGTTCTTATGCACTGCACTTCCCCTCAATGTCCCTGATCATTGTACGAAGTTGTATTGAATTCCAACCATTAGTTTTCAAGTTATGCTCCGGACAAAAAAGCAATGGAAAAGTAACAAAGGGCAATAACTCTGTAAATACTTTAGATAGAGTTATGGTTCTTGTGCACTGCACTTTTTCTTATTGTGCTTGACCATTTTATGAAGTTATATTGAATTCCAACCATTAGTCTTCAAGTTATGGTCCGGACAAAAGAAAGCAATGGAAAAGTAACAAAGGACAATAACTCTGTAATTAGAGAAGATGGAGTTATGGTTCTTGTGCACTGCACTTCCTCTTAATGCGCTTGATCATTGTGTGAAGTTGTATTGAATTCCAGCCATTAGCCTTCAGGTTATGCTCCGGACAAGAAAAATGCAACAGACGGCTGGACCGACCGACCGACCACCGAGTGACTCCTCCCCTCCCCCAAACTTCGTTTCGGGCGTATAATATATGTGATATTGTTTAAGAATACATTAATTGTGCTCAGTTATGGATGAAAATGTGAACACATTTGAATAAGTAAAACAAGATGGTGGAATTTTTTTGTTTTGTTCCATGTTAATTTATTTTCCTCATCAATATGTATATGCAGGTCGAAGACATCCTACTCAATACCGTACATTATATTTGTGTATATTAAAACATATGAAATAATATAACAGTAACAAACATATAATGTATTGCAGGTGTTATGACCAATATACAATTACTACCATATTTACCAATGTTACATATAAATCATATGTTATATATTATTCAGTTAACAAGGAACTTCATTAAATATTTATTTTTCAAATGAAAAAAAAGAAGAAAAAAAAAGAAAAGGAAAACAGGTTTTGCAAGTAATATATTTTTGATCATTTATACTTCTGGCTATCGTTTTCAGCTTTACAAACATATGAAAGGTTAACTATAGCTCTATCTTTTGACAAAAAAGATTCTAGGTCTTATTGAAGGTATCTAAATCATTTTGGTAAATTGCTTTCTCTCTCAAAATTATAAATTGGTACTTAATATATTGATGTGCTCTTTGTAGTATTTGGTACTTGTTCTTTTACTCTAGCAGTTTTAAATATATCTTTTCAGAAAAGAAAAATTCATATTAATTGCTAGTTTGAATTACTATCTTTCAAAAACCAAGGATAAAGTTACAACAGTTGAGCAAAGATCTAAAATGCCATAACGTTTTCAAAAACAGAAAATATTAAATTGTTTATAATTGGACAAAACCAAAACATGTGTTCTAATGTTTCTATCTCATTTTTACAAAAACTACAGAGTTCGTTATCTTTTAATTTCATTTTAAACAGTAATGAATTAGTTGCTATAATTCTATGATTAAATCTGTACTGAAACCATTGAAGGCCTGAATCATTTGATATTTTAAAAGGTAAAGAAAAAATGTAACTCCATTCTTCTTCACTTAATGTTACATTCAACTTTTCACACCATTTTGATAAACAAGTAGGTTTTATCTTGGTTTTAATAAAAAACCTCGTACATAGGATGTTTACCCTTAGTAAATTTTAAAATAACTTTAAAGAATGGTGGTATAAAAGGTCTTTGAAGGACATTGCATGTTCTGTAATAAGTTGAAAGAAAGCTGGATACACTATTTACAAAATACCAAGATAATGCATAAAGTTAGACTTTATGTTATATTTGTCATAAAATTCATTTAAACTATAAAATCGTCCATTTGGTTTCAAAAGATCACCTATGACATGTACACCTGCATTAAACCAGTTTTTAAAGAACACTGGTTGATTGCCAATATTTATTAAAGGGTTATAGAAAATTGGATGAGAATATCACTCATTTTCATTTTTTCTAAAAGTTTACAGAACATATAATATGCATTCAAAGTGTCCTTCCAAAAATTATTATTTATCTCACTAACCTTTTTGTTCTAAATACCCAATACCACAATTAATTAATTTCTCTGTATCAAAAATTGAGCATGCCAAACCTATCCATTTACCATTATTGACTAAAATTCTTCTTATCCAAGATATCTTTAAAGAGTAAATATATGCTTCAACGTCTATCATTCCTAGACCACCTTTATCAATGCTTTGTCTCAAGACCTCTTGCTTAATTTTACATTGACCATGCCAGACAAAATCTCTGAAAGTTTCAGTTAAATCTTTAATTATATAAGGACTTGGATTTGGCAGTGTTGTAAATAAATTTGTGAATATTGATAACAGTAAAGATATAACGACTACGATTCTTCGAATAGGAGTTAAATTTCTTCGTTTCCAATTGGATAATACTTTCCGCATTTTATTCATTTTTTCTTCATAATTAATTGTCAACATTTTCTTAGGTTCTACATGAAATTTTATACCTTACATATCAAAAGAAGACTGGTTCCAAGATAATTTCCATTTAGTTTAAATGCTATTTGTACTATATTTCAGTTTACCAATCCAAACAATCTTGGTTTTATCAAAATTAACCTTAAGACCTGAAAACAAAGAAAAATCTGCAAGTTTGTTTAGGACTTCATTTAAAGACTCATCAGTGCCATAAGTATAACAGTTGTATCGTCTGCAAATTGAGATAATTTATGTTCAATACCATTTATTTTAATACCTTTCATTTTTTTCATTTGATCTAATTTTTATGGATAATATTTCTGCACATAAGATCAAAATGTAACAACTTAAAGGGTCTCCTTGACGACAGCCTCTTTGAATTTTAATAAAGTCAGAAAGAAATCCACACTGCCTTATTGTAGATACACTATCTTTATACAATATAGTAAACCATCATTTAATATCGTTTCCAATGTTAAATAAAGGTTAAAGTTTGTAGCACAAAATTCCAAGATAATGAGTCGAAAGCCTTTTCAAAGTCTATGAGAAGGAGTAAACCAGGAATATCTTTTTCTTCTGTGTAGTTAATAATATCATAGATTAATCTGCCTTTAAAAAAGCCTGTTTGATCATTACTAACTATTTTATCTAAAATTTTCTTTAAACGATTTGCAATGCAGCCTGATCCTATTTTATAGACGCAATTTAACAGAGTAATTGATCGCAAGTTTTTTAAATATTTTTTAGATTTTTCTCCTTTCGGAATACATGTGATGATTCCCTGAGTTTGCGTAAGCGACAAAAACCCTGATGAAAAAGCATGATTTAAAGCCCTACAAACAAACATACCAATACGGTTCCAAAAAACTTTATAAAAGTCTGCATTAAAGCCAGAAGTTCCTGGACTTTTATTGTTAGCCATATTTTTTTAAAACATTTGACGCCTCATTTATTGTTATTGGTCCCTCTATAGATGCAGCATCATTTTCTGATAATTTGGGAAAAGTTAAACTGTCAATAAAATATTTGAAAGTTTCATTTGATTTTTTTATGTTGTTTGCTGAATATAGTTTGGAAGAAAAAGCCGAGATTTCTTTGAGAATGTCCGTCTGATTTGAAATTTCTGTTCCATCATCATTAATTACACTGATAATTATTTTTGTTGTATAATTATTCTTTTCTAAATTACAGAACAATTTGCTTGGTTTTTCACCATCAATAATCCAATCAATTTTGATCTTATCATAAAACCTTTAAGATTTCATTCTGTATTTTATTTAGTTCTTCTTTTAAGTTATTTAATTGCTCAACTTTATCAGCAGAAAATGAATTTTCCAAATTTTCACTCTGTTCTTTAATGACTATTTCCTGTTTATTTGATTCTTTCTTTTTATATGAACTAAATGAAATAATTTTCTTCTAATTTCCATTAATAAGGTGACAAGAAATAACTGATCATTTATTGTTAATTGCAAGTCTGACGGATTTATATCTAAAATGTTTTCATAATCATATATCGGAACAGCATATTGGATGATAGTTTTATCTATAATTATCTTATTAATTTCCTTCAGATAATCTAAATCTTTTAAAAGTGAATTATTATGCTTCCACAATCCTTTACCATGATCAAAACTTACAAATTTCAGTTTAAGTAGAATTATAGAGTGATCAGAACGAAAACTTGGTTTAATTATAGTATCTACTACACTTGTGAAAAGAATAGGGGTAACCAAAAAGAAATCTAATCTTGCATTTTGAAAGGGGTTTGTTCTTCGCCAAGTGAAACGCTTAATTGTTGGAGAAAAGATTCGAAAAGGGTCAGTAAGTTCTTTTTTTGCATTTCATTCAGAATGAAGGCGCGTGCTTTTTATTATTTATATTTTTATAATTATCATAGTCCAATTCAGGGTTTATAACTAAATTAAAATCTCCGCATATCAGGTGATCACTGTTTCCAATTTGATCTATCTTATCAAAAATATTTTCATAAAAAGATTGATTGTCCTCATTAGGACCATATAATGTAACAAGAGTGAATCTCGTTTCGCCTATAGTAATGTCAACAATTATATAATTGCCATACTCATCAACAATCTCTTGGTTTACTTTGTAATCAAGTTTATTCGAAAGAAAAATCCCAACACCCCTTGAGTTTGAACTAGAAAAGCTTAAAATACATTTTGAACCCCATTCTGTATAAATATCTTTCAACTGGTTCTGGTGAAAATGTGTATCCTGCAGACAAAATATATCACATTTAAATTCTTTTAAATATTGAAAAACTTCTTGTCTTTTTACAAAACCTTAGAGTCCTCTACAGTTTACAGACAAAATAGACAGATGAGTCATTAGTGCGAAAATAATAAATTACCTTCAAAAATCAGTGTTAACTCAAGCCAGAAGTATAACATGTTTAACAAAGAATAAAAAAGCAAAACCATTAAGTAAATATGAATGAAGAAAATTAAAGAAAAAGTGACGTGTCCGTGGAAATCAAATCAATAAAATTGGATGTAAGAACTTTTATAAAGAAAATGTAGAAATGTTTTCCTGAAGACAAAAAACTGATATTTTGTTTTCCAAAAAGTTACAATCATCCTTTTTATACCTAGTATCACTACATTCCAAGATAGATGTAACATAATACAGTTTTGAAAAATACAAAAAGAAACACCCCCCCCCCCAAAAAAAAAAAAACAACAAAAAACAACAACAACAAAAAACTACACATTTCTTGAAGCATTTTGGTAACAGCATTAAGTTACAAGATGCAGCATTACTCATTTGTCTAAAATGCAAATTTCATTAACAATATAAACAACAATTGTTCATCGTTTTATCAAAATACTGGCTTTTATTCTTAAAAAAGGAAAGAAAAAGAACAAAAACTTCTTAACTCGAAAATGGTAGCCATAATTAAATGCTGAAAAACCATTACAGTATGCTTATTCAACTTCTAATTAAAATTTTCATTTATCATTACTTTATACATTATATTCTTTCAATGATTTGGTTCAAATACTATTTATACATTTGTTGAACATTACATAATATAATTTCTCATTACAAATACTATTATAGTATTCAACAAATAAATAAAAAAAGGAGAAAAACAAACTGATACCCTCGATGTGCAATGAAAAGCAATGTATATTAAAATATCGTCATGTCCGATTAAATAAAAAAACAACTCCACATCATATACTAAAAGGTACTTCGTGTTATACAAAAGTTACCTTAAGTTGCCAGCTCTCACTACTCAATATAACTTCATGTTGGTAACGCTAAAAACTTCATAATAATTAGAAAACATTTACAATTTATATTAATTAGTAAACATTTACCTACATAAATATATACTAAGTTGGTAACACCAAAGCACTGGTAAGTATTTCAAGATGGTAGCAGTCCATACTTAAAAGTAGCTCAACTTGCTAGTAATCATATCCTAAAAAGTATCTCATATAGGTAGCACTTTTGAATATATAGATTGCATCAATTTGGTAACCTTCCAATACTCAAAGATACTTCAAGTTTGTTACATATATAAAAAAGTAGTTCATACTGGTACCACTCATATCCTTAAAAGTACATCAAATTTGTAACACTCGTATAGTAAGAAGTACTTCAAAATGACAATTCTTCAAGTTGATAACACTCGTATGCTAAAAGTAATTCAAGTTACCGACAATGGTATCTTAAAAAGTATCTCATGATAGTAGAATTCATATATTTTGGGTACACAGAACTTCAAGTTGTTAACTCTTATATACTTAAATGCTACTTCAAGTTAGTATAACTTGTATAGTAAAAAGTACATCAAATTGGTAACTATCATTTGTTTAAAAGTACTTTAAATAGGTAACTCTCATAATTACACTTATAGTAATTTAAGTTGGTAACTCCTAAATACACATAAACCTAATAGTACTACAAATTGGTGCAGTCAATTGTCTTTAAAGTACTTCACTCATGTACCAAAAAAAACTCAACTTAGTTACGCTAGTAATATTTTAGTCAAAAGTACAGCAGGTTGGTACCACTCAATATACTAACATGTATCTTACGCATATTCACTTTGTTAGCACTCATATGCTGAAATGTTCTTCATGTGACTGTCATACTTTATTTGTAAGACTAAAAAGTTTAATGCGTTTAGCACTGAGAAGCAAAAGTATTTTTGCAGTCATATTGTTAAAATAAACTTTATGTGGTCATATTAAAAATATTAACTTTATTCAAATTTTGTCCTACATTTTCGTAACAAAAAACGATGAAAAAGAAACAACTTCATTTGATCTAAATATTAAAAAAAAACGTAAAAAGTGACAAAACAAAAAGCTTCAGTATCAGAAACATTTACTATAGCTTTCACTAAATTATGTTATCTATTTTTAGAATGTAACTTAAATTCAGTAAATTGAGAAAACAGTGTGTTTTTACTTATATTAAGTATTCTTACAAATATTTGATTTTCAACTTTTCATGACTATTAAAGCAAACACCGATAATTTCTTAACACTTTAAACCACGTTAAACTGCATACATGTATATATCTACAGAGTAAATGGTGTATTCACCTTTAATTTGAGAGCATTTTAATTTTTAATAGACAAACTCTCTGGAATAAATTAATTATATAACAAACTAAATATAACAACAATTCGGACTATGAATAAATTATCATCAAGACATTTCCTCATCATCCACTAAAGTAAGATACATTATTTAACCAGTCGTTGCAAAGTATGTACATTTTGTAAATAGGTATTTTATTTCAATATTTAAAAAAATAATATACTAATTATTCATTTACTCAATAGCAAAAGAATATGAGTATGTCCTCTACATCACTGAGTTACATCGCTCTAAAACTGTCTCAAGTCAAGTGTGTTTACTAAGATGGCTGAAATTAATCAACTGAACTAGCGCAAGGGTTTGTATTTGACTGGAAAATTTTCTATTTTTAGAGCTTCTTATCCCTCTGTAAAATAAGTATCTAGTTGAATCAAATTACAAATTAAATTTTACAGGAAGTCTGCTTGTTCTCAGATGGACTCCGGCCAAAACATGTAATTACATCTATGTTTGCTTCAGATTTACCTCATTGAAACTTTGAAAAATTCACACGTGCCTCTAAATGTAACATTCGCAAATATTCCAATTTCTATTATTTAGATACAATTTCTCAGATTTCATTAGGATGTTACAATATCTAGGCAATTAGGAGTCCTTTATTTTTCTGTATACCACACTGTTCTGTTAAAGGGAAATAACTTCTGTTATAACAATTTCAACGCAGTGATCACCCCTTGTTTCTTAGCTCAGTCTCAAGTGCAGCAGTTATGGGCAGATAAATAAACGGTATAAATAAAAGGAATTAACCCAATAAGAAGACAGAGGGAAAGGCCCGAAAAGTTGCAATTTGGAAGAAACAGCTTTTCTGATAAGGGGAAGTAACTATTGCTTACTATTAAATCAGGGGAAATGATCGAAAAAGGCCTATCACTGTGGGTTTGGTCAGCTTGAATGTTTTTCCTAAAGCTAGAACCGGGCAGGGATTCCCTTTAAAACTACTAAAAAAGGTCTATCACCGTGAGATAGGTCTGCTTGACTGAATTCCCTGAGGCTAGAACCGGGCTAAGTTTTTTTTATCAAAACTATTAAAAAGGCCTATCACGGTGGGTTTGGTCAGTTGACTATATTCTCTGAAGCTACACCCGGGTTTATTTTTCTCAAAAAAACTACTAAAAAAGAATATTACCGTGGCTTTGGTCAGCTTGACTGTATTCCCTGAGGCTAGAACCTGGCATGGGATTCCTTTAAGAACTACTAAAAAGGCATATCACTGTGGGTTTGGTCAGTTTTACTGTTTTCTCTGATGCTACAACCGGGCTTAATTTTCTGTTAAAAGTACGGAAAAGGCATACCATCGTGGGTTTGACCGGCTTGAGGCTATTACAGGGCATAGATTTTCTGTAAGAACTACTAAAAAGGCTTTTCACCGTGGGGTTGGTAAGCTTGGCTGTATTCCCTGAGGCTAGAACCGGCATGGATTCCCATAAAAAAAACTAAATAGGCCTATAAAAGGGCGTTTGGTCAGCTTGACTGTATTCCCAGAGGCTAGAACCGGGCTTGGATGTCCTTAAAGAACTACTAAAAAGGCCTATCACCTTGGGTTTGGTCAGTTTGTCTCTATTTCCTGGGGCTATAACTGGGCTTAGTTGTCTGTTAAAAACTACTAAAAAAGCCTATAGTCGTGAGTGTGGTCAGCTTTATTATATTTCCTAACGCAAGAACCGGGTATGGATTTTCTTATAAAGAACTACTTAAAAGGCCTATCACCGTGGGTTTAGTCAGTTAAACAGTATTCCTTAAGGCTATAACAGGGCATACTTTTCTGTTTAAAACTACAAAAAATGCCTCTCACATTGGGTTTAGTCAGATTGACCGTAATCCCTAAGGCTTGAACCGGGGACGGACTTCCTTTACGAACTACGCCAAAGGCCTATCACATGGGTTTGGTCAGCTTGACTGTATTCCTGAGGTTAGAACCGAGGATGGATTTCCCTTAAGAACTACTTAAAAGGCCTATAACCGTGGGTTGGGTCAGCTTAACTGATTTTCCGAAGGCTAGAACCGGGTATTAATGTCATTTAAGATCTAGTAAAAATGACTATCACCGTGGGTTTTGGTAAGTTTGACTATTCCCTGAGGCTACAACCGGGCTTAGTTTTCTGTTAAAATCTACTATAAAGGCCTTACACCTTGGGTTTGGTAAGCTTGACTGTATTCTCTGAGGCTACAACCGGACAGGGATTCCATTTAAAAACTACTAAAAAGGCCTCATCGTGGTTTTGGTCAGCTTGACTATATTCCCGGAGGATAGAACATGGCATGGATTTCCTTTAAGGATAACTTAAAAAGCCTATCACCATTGGTATGGTCAAATTGACTGTATTCCCTGGGCTTAGTTTTCTGATAAAAATTGCTAAAAATTCCTGTCAACGTGGGTTTGTTCAGCTTAAATGCATTCCCTGAGACTAGAACCGATGAAGGATTTCCTCTAAGAATCAGACTAGAAACAAAGCCGGATTTTCTTTAAGAATTACTAAAAAGCCATATCACAGTGGGTTTGGTCAGTTTGTCTGTATTTCCTGGGGCTACAACCGGGCTTAGTTTTCTGTTAAAAACTACTAATAAGGCCTATCATCAAGAGTTTGGTAAGCTTGACTGTATTTTCTTAGGCTAGAACCGGGTATGCATTTCCTTTAAGAACTACTAAAAGGCCTATCATCTGGGTTTGGTCAGCCACAGGCTTATACTGGGCTCAGTTGTCTGATAAAAACTACTGAAAAGGCCTAACATCATGGGTTTGGTCAATTTTACAGTATTTCCTGAGGCTATAACCGGGCATATTGTTCTGTTAAAAACTACTAAAAATGCCGCGGGTTTGGTCAGCTTAACCGTAATCCCTTAAGCTAGAACAGGGAAGGGATTTCCTTTAAGAACAACGTCAATGGCCTATCACCGTGAGTTTGGTCAGATTGACTGTTTTCCCTAAGGCAAGAACCGGGCATTGATGTCATTTAAGAACTAGTTAACAGGCCTATCACCGTAAGTTTGGTCAGTTTGACTGTATTCCCTGAGGCTACAACCGGGCTTAGTTTTCTATTGAAAACTACTATTAAGGCCTACCACCGTGTGTTTGGTGAGCTTGACTGTATCTACTGAGGCTACAACCGGGCAGGTATCTCCTTTAAAAACTACTAAAGGCATACAACCGTGATTTCCTGAGGCTAGAACCTGGCATGGATTTCCTTTAAGAACTACTTAAAAGGCCTATCACCGTGGGTTTGGTCAATTTGACTGTATTCCATGAGATTTAATTCGGGCTCAGTTTTCTGATAAAAAGTACTAAAAATGTCTGTCACCTTGGGTTTGGTCAGCTTAAATGCATTCCCTGAGACTAGAACCGGGGAAGAATTTCCTTTAAGAATTACTAAGAAGGCATATCACCGTGGGTTTAATCAGACTGGCTGTTTTCCCTACGGCTAGAAGCGGGCTTAGTTTTCTGATAAATACTACTAAAAATTCCTGTCAACGTGGGTTTGTTCAGCTTAAATGTATTCCCTGAGACTAGAACCGAGGACGGATTTCCTTTAAGAATTAGACTAGAACCGAGGATGGATTTCCTTTAAGAATTACTAAAATGGCATATCACCATGGGTTTGGTAAGCTTGGGTGTATTCCCTGAGTCTAGAAGCGGGCATGGATTCCAATAAAAAAACTTCTAAATTGGCCTATTACCGTTGGTTTGGTAAGCTTGACTGTATGGCCTTAGGCTAGAACCGGTTAGAACTAATAAAAAGGCCTATCACCTTGGGTTTGGTCAGCCACAGGCTAAAACCGGGCTTGGTTTTCTGTAAAAACTACTAAAAGGAATGTCACCGTGGGTTTGGTCAGCTAAAATGAATTCCCTGAGACTAGAACTGAAAACGGATTTTTGTTAAGAATTAGACAAGAATCGAGGATGGATTTCCTTTAAGAATTACTAAAAAGGCATATTACCGTTGGTTTGTTAAGCTTGGGTTGTATTCCCTGAGGCTAGAAGCGGGCAGGGATTCCCATTAAAAACTACTAAATAATCCTATCACCGCAGGTTTGGTCATTTTATCTGTATTTCCTGGGGCTACAACCGGGCTTAGTTTTCTGCTAAAATCTTAAAAAAAGGCATATCACCAAGAGTTTTGTCAGCTTGACTGTATTCCGTTAGGCTAGAACCGGGCATGCATTTCCTTTAAGAACTACTTAAAAGGCCTATCACCGTGGGTTTGGTTAGCCATAGGATTATAATGAGCTTAGTTTTCTGTTAAAAGCTAGTTAAAAGGACTATCATCGTGGGTTTCATCAGTTCGAAACCGTCAGCTTGACCATAATCCCTAAGGCAAGTACCGGGGAGGGATTTCCTTTAAGAAGTACGTCAAAGGCCTATCACCGTGAGTTTGGTCAAATTGACTGTTTTCCCTAAGGCTAGAGCCGGGCATTGATGTCATTTAAGAACCAGTAAACAGGCCTATCACCGTGGGTTTGGTCACTTTGACTGTATTCCCTGAGACTACAATCGGGCTTAGTTTTCTGTTAAAAACTACTATTAAGGCCAACCACCGTGGGTTTGGTAAGCTTGACTGTCTTCCCTGAGGCTACATCCGGTCAGGGATTCCATTTTAAAACCACTAAAAAGGCCAGTTGTTAAGGGTCAGGTTGACTCTATTCCCTGAGGCTAGATCCTGGCATGAATTTCCTTTAAGAAATACTAAGAAGGCCAAAATGGCCCTAGATCGCTCACCTGACCCATCGAACTCATCCGAACAATTACCTAGACAAGCATTTTGACCAAGTTTCATGACAGGTGATTCAGAAATGTGACCACTAGAGTGTAAACAAGGATTATCCATATTTGAGCAGTGTGACCTAGTTTTTAACCCATGTGACCTATATTCGATTTTGACCTAGAAATCATCATGCTGTGACCTAGTTTTTCATCTGAGATGACCCATGTTCGAACTCATCCAAGCTATCACCTAGACAAGCATCCTGACAAAGTTTGATGATGATTGAGTCAAAAATGTGACCGCTAGAGTGTTAACAAGGTTTTTCTTTTTTAGCTCCTGTGACCTAGTTTTTCATCCAAGATGAATCATGTTCGAACTCATTCGAGCTATTACCTATATAAGCATCCTGACAAAGTTTGATGATGATTGGGGCAAAAATGTGACCGCTAGAATGTTAACGAACAAGTGTGGACGGACGATGGACGACAGACGACGGACATTCAACGATCGTAATAGCTCACACTGAGTTAGCTCAGGTGAGCTAAAAAGGCCTATCACCGTGGGTTTGGTCAGTTTGACTGTATTCCCTGAGACTTCAACTGGGCTTAGTTTTCTGATAAAGCCTGTCACCGTGGGTTTTGTCAGCTTAAAATTTTATTCCCTGAGACTAGAACCGAGGACGGATTTCCTTTAAGAATTACTAGAAAGGCATATCACCGTGGGTTTGGTAAGCTTGTGTGTATTCCCTAAGGCTACAAGCGGGCATGGGCCCCCATTAAAACCTATGAATAGGACTATCACCTGGTTTTGGAAAGCTTGGTTGTATTCCCTGAGGCTAGAATCGGGCATGGATTCCCATTTAAAACTACTAAATAGTCCTATCACCATGGGTTTAGTCAACTTGAGGGTATTCCCCGAGGCTTGAACAGGGCTTTGATTTCCCAAAAGTACTTCTAAAAAGGCCTTTCACCGTGAGTTTGGTCAGTTTGTCTGTATTTCCTGGGGCTACAATCGGGCTTAGTTTGGTAAGCTTGGGTGTATTCCCTGAGGCTAGAAAAGGGCATGGATTCCCATTAAAAAACTATTAAAAAGGTTTATCTCCGTTGGTTTAGTACGCTTGGTCGATTCCCTGAGGCTAGAACCGGGCATGGACTTCCATTAAAAACTACTAAATAATCCTTTCACCGTGGGTTTAGAAATTCCCCGAGGCTAGAACCGGGCTTGGATTTCCATAAAAGAACTTCTAAAAAGGCCTATCACCAAGAGTTTGGTCAGCTTGATTGTATTCCCTTAGGCTAGAACCGGGCATGGATTTCCATTAAAGGAATGTTAAAATTAATAGTCATATCACCGTGGGTTTGGTCAACTTGACTGTATTCCCGGAGGCTAGAACCGGGCATGCATTTCCTTTAAGAACTACTAAAAAGGCCTAACACCGTGGGTTTGGTCAGCCACAGGCTTATACGGAGCTTAGTTTTCTTTTAAAAGCTACTGAAAAGGCCTATCACCGTGGTTTTCATCAGTTCGAATTTATGCCCTGAAGCTACAACCGGGCTTAGTTTTCTATTAAAAACTACTAAAAAGGCCTAACATCGTGGGTTTCATCAGTTCCAATTTATGCCCTGAGACTACAACAAGGCTGAGTTTTCTGTTAAAAACTACTAAAAAGGCCTAACACCATGGGTTTGGTAAATATTACAGTATTCCCTGAGTCATAACCGGGCATATTTTTATGTTAAAAAACTACTGAAAATGCCTATCACCGTGGGTTTGGTCAGCTTGACCATAATCCCTAAGGCTAGAACCGGGGAGGGATTTCCTTTCAGAACTACATAAAAGGCATATCACCGTGGGTTTGGTCAGATTGACTGTTCTCCCTAAGGCTAGAACCGGGCATTGATGTCAATTAAGAACCAGTAAACAGGCCTTTCACCGTGGGTTTGGTCAGTTTGACTGTATTCCCTGAGGCTACAATCGGGCTTATTTTTCTGTTATAACTACTATTAAGGTCTACCATCGTGGGTTTGGAAAGCTTGAATGTATTCCTTGAGGCTACAACCGGGCAGGGATTCCATTTTAAAACCACTAAAAAGGCCTTCAACCGTGGTTTAGGTCGACTTGACAATATTCCCTAAGGCTAGAACCTGGCATTGATTTCCTTTAAGAACTACTAAAAAGGCCTATCATCGTGGGTTTGGTCACTTTGACTGTATTCCCTGAGACTTCAACCGGGCTTAGTTTTCTGATAAAAAGTACTAAAAATGCCTGTCACCGTGGTTTTGGTCAGCTTAAATTTATTCCCTGAGACTAGAACCGAGGACGGATTTCCTTTAAGAATTACTTAAAAGGCCTATCACCGTGGGTTTGGTAAGCTCTGCTGTATTCCCTGACGCTAGAAGCGGGCATGAATTTCCATTAAAACTACCTAATAGTTCTATCACCGTGGGTTTGGTCAGCTTGACTGTATTCCCCGAGGTTATAATCGGGCTTTGATTTCCTTAAAGAACTACTAAAATGGTCTATCACCGTGGGTTAAATAAGCAGGGCTGTATTGCCTGAGACTAGAAGAGGGCAAGGATTCCCAGTAAACAACTAAATAGTCCTATCACCTTGGGTTTGGTCATCTTGACTGTATTCCCCGAGGCTAGAACCAAGCTTGGATATCCTTAAAGAACTACTTTCACCGTGGGTTTGGTCAGTTTGTCTGTATTTCCTGTGGCTACAACCGGGCTAAGCTTTCTGTTAAAAACTACTAAAATGCCTTTAACCATGAGTTGGTTAGTTTTTACAGTATTCCCTTAGAATATAAGAGGGCAAACTTTTTCTGTTAAAAACTACTCAAAATGCCTATCATCGTGGGTTTGGTCAGCTTGACCGTAATACCTAAGGCTAAAACCGAGGCCAAATTTCCTTTACGAACTACTAAAATGACTATCACCGTGGGTTTGGTCAGCTTGACTGCATTTCCTGAGGCTAGAACCGAGCATCAATTCCCAGTAAAAAAATTATAAATAGTCCTATCACCGTGGCTTTGGTCAACTTGACTGTTTACCCTGTGGCTAGAACATGGCAAGGATTTCCTTTAAAAACTACTAAAATGGTCTATCACAATTTGACTGTATTCCATGAGGCTTCAACCGGGCTTAGTTTTCTGATAAAATGATAACAAATACCTGTCACCTTGGGTTTGGTCAGCTTGACTGTATTCTCTGAGACTAGAACCTAGGACGGATTTCCCTTAAGAACTACTAAAAAGGCCTATCACCGTGGGTTTGGTCAGCTTGATTGTATCCCTTGAGGCTAGAATCGGGCTTGGATTTCCTTAAAGAACTACTAAAATGGCATATCACAACGGGTTCAGTAAGCTTGGCTGTATCCCTGAGGCTAGAATCGGGCATCGATTACCAGTAAAAATAATAAATAGTCCTATCACCGTGGGTTTGGTCAGCTTGAATATATTCCCTGGGGCTAGAACCGGGATTGGATGTCCTTAAAGAACTGCTAAAAAGCCTATCGCCGTGGGTTTGGTCCGTTTGTCTGTATTTCCTGGGGCTAATTTCTGCTAAAAACTTCTAAAAAGGCCTATCACCGTGAGTTTGGTCAGCTTGGAAGTATTCCCTTAGGCTAGATTAAGCATGGATTTCCTTTAAGAACTCTTAAAAAACCTATCACCATGGGTTTGGTCAGCCACAGGCTAATATCGGGCTTAGTTTTCTGTTAAAAAGTACTAAAAAGGCCTGTCCCCATGGCTTAAGTCTGTTTTACAGTATTCCCTGAGGCCATAACCGGGCATATTTTTCTGTTAAAAACAATTGAAAATGCCTATCATCGTGGGTTTGGTCAGTTTTATCGTAATCCCTTAGGCTAAAACAGGGGAAGGATTTCCTTTAAGAACTACGTAAAAGGCCTATTACCGTAGGTTTAGTCAGCTTGACTGTCTTCCCTAAGGGTAGAACCGGGCATTGATGTGATTTTAGAACTAGTTGAAAATGCATATCACAGAGGGTTTGGTCAGTTTGACTGTATTCCCTGAGGCTACAGCCGGGCTTAGTTTTCTGTTAAAAGTACTATAAAGGCCTATCACCGTGGTTTGGTGAACTTGACTGTATTCCCTGAGGCAACAACCGAGCAGGGATCCCCTTTAAAAACTATTAAAAAGACCTATAACCGTTGTTTAGGTCAGCTTGACTGAATTCACTAAGGCTAGAACCGGGCATGGATTTCCTTTAAGAACTACTTAAAAGGCCTATCACCGTTGATTTGGTCAGTGAGGCTACATCCGGGTTTAGTTTTTCCTTAAAAACTGCTAAAAAATCCTATCATCGTGACTTTTGTCAGCTTGACTGTACTCCCTGAGGCCAATAACCGAGCAGGGATCCCCTTTAAAAACTATTAAAAAGACCTATAACCGTTGTTTAGGTCAGCTTGACTGAATTCACTAAGGCTAGAACCTGGCATGGATTTCCATTAAGAACTACTAAAAAGACCTATCATCGTATTTTAGGTCAGCTTGCCTGTATTTCTTTAGGCCAGAACGGGGCGAAGATTTCCTTTAAAAACTACTAAAAATGCCTATCACAGTTTGACTGTATTCCATGAGGCTACACCGGGCTTAGTTTTCTGATAAAAATTACTAAAAATGCCTGTCACCGTGGGTTTGGTCAGCTTGACTGTATTCTCTTAGACTAGAACCGAGGACGGATTTCCTTTAAGAACTACTAGAAAGGCCAATTACCGTGGTTTTTGTTAAGCTTGGCTGTACTTCCTGAAGTTAGAAGCGGGCATAGATTACCATTAAAAAAATACTATAAATGTCTATCACCGTGGGTTTGGTCAGCTTGACTGTATTCCCTGTGGCTACAACCGAGCAGGGATTTCCATTAAAAACTACAAAAAACCTACAACCGTGGTTTAGGTCAGCCTGATTGAATTCCCCTAGGCTAGAACCGGGCATGGATTTCCTTTAAGAACTACTTAAAATGCTTATCACCGTGAGTTTGGTCAGTTGACTGTATTCCCAGAGGCTACACCCGGGTTTAGTTTTCTCTTAAAAACTACTAATAAAGCCTATCACCGTGGATTTGGTCAGCATGACTGTATTCCCTGAGGCTAGAGCTTGGCATGGATTTCCTTTAAGGACTACTTTAAAGGCCTATCACCGTAAATAAGGTCAGCATCACTGTATTCATTAAGGCAACAACTGGGCTTAGTTTTCTGATAAAAATTGCTTAAAATGCCTGTAATCGTGGGTTTGGTCAGATTGACTGTATTCCCTGGGAGAAATTCCCATTAAAAATTACTACATAGGCCTATCACAGTGGGTTCTGTCAGCTTGACTGTATTCCCCGAGGCTAGAACCGGGTTTTGATTTTCTTTAAGAACTACTTAAAAAGCCTATCACCGTCGGTTTGGTCAGTTTGTCTGTATTTCTTGGAGCTACAATAGGGCTTAGTTTTCTATTAAAAAACTACTACAAAGGCCTTTCACCGTGAGTTTGGTCAGCTTAAATGTATTCCCTTAGGCTAGAACCGGGCATGGATTTCTTTAATAACTGCTTAAAGGCATATCACCGTGGGCTTGGTCAGTTTGACTGTATTCAGAGAGGGTAATAAGGTGCTTAGTTTTCTGTTTAAAACAATTAAAATGGCTTATCACCGTGGGTTTCGTCAGTTTGCATTTATTCCCTGAGGCTACAACCGGGCTTAGTTTTCTGTTAAAAACTACTTACAAGGCCTTTCACCGCGGGTTTGGTCAGTTTGACTGTATTCACTGATGCCATAACCGGGCATATTTTTCTGTTAAAAACTACATAAAATGCCTATCACCGTGGGTTTGGTCAGCTTGATCGTAATCCCTAAGGCTAGAACCGGGGATGGATTTCCTTTAAGAACTACTTAAAAGGCCTATCGCTGTGCGATCGGTCTCCTTGACTGTCGCCTCTAAGACTTGAACCGGACATTGATGTCATTTAAGAACTTGTAAAAAATCCTATCACTAGGGTTTGGTCAGTTTGACTGTATTCCCAGAGGCTATAACCGAGCAGTGATTCACTTTAAAAACTACTAAAAAGACCTACAACCGTGGTTAAGGTCAGCTTGACTGAATTCCTTGAGGCTAGAACCGGGCATGGATTTCCTTTAAAAACTACTAACAATGCCTATCACCGTGGGTTTGGTCAGTTGACTGTATTCCCTGAAGCTACATCCGTGTTTAGCTGTCTCTTAAAAACTGCTTGAAAAGCCTATCATCGTTGATTTGGTCAGCCTGACTGTATTCCTTGAGGCTAGAACCTGATATAGATTTCCATTAAGAACTACTAAAAAGACCTCTCATCGTAGATAAGGTCAGCATGACTGTACTCCTTTTAGCAAAAACTGGGCTAAGTTTTCAGGTAAAAGTTATTGAAAATGCATGTCACCATGGGTTTGGTCAGATTAACTGTATTCCCTGAAACTAGAACCTAGGACGGATTTCCTTTAGAACTATTAAAAAGGCCTGTAACCATGGGTTTGGTAACCTTGACTGTAATCCCTGAAGCTATAAGCGGGCATGGATTCCAATTAATCAAACACTTATAAAAAGGCCGTTAGTTTGGTCAGCATGAATGTATTCCCTTAGGCTAGAACCGTGCATGGAATTCCTTTAAGAACTGCTAAAAATGCCTATCACCGTGGGATCTGTCAGTTTGACTGTATTCCCTGTGGCTACAACCGGGCTTAATTTTCTGTAAAAAACTACTATAAACGTCTATCACCGTGGGCTTGGTCAGATTGACTGTATTGCCTGTGGCTATAACCTGGCTTGGATTTACTTTAAGAACTACTAAAAAGTGGGTTTGGTCACTTTGACTGTATTCCCTGATGCTAGAACCAGGCATGGATTCCTATTAAAAACAACTAGAAAGGTCATCACCATGGATTTGGTCAGCTTGTCTGTATTCCCTGAGGCTAGAACAAAGCATTGATTTCCTTCTAAAACTACTAAATATGCCTATAAACGTGGGTTTGGTCAGTTTGACTGTATTCCCTGTGGCTTTAACCGGGCAAGGGGATTTTCTTTAAGAACTACTAAAAACGCCTATTAACATTGGTTTGGCCAGTTTCGGCTTTAACCGGGCTTAGTTTTCTGTTTAAAACTACTAAAAAGGCCTACCACCGTGGCTATTGTCAGTTTGACTGTATTCCCTGAGATTACAACCGTGCTGAGTTTTCTGTTAGAAACTACTAAAAAGGCCTATCACCGTGGGTTTGGCCAGCTTGACTGTATTTTCTGAGGCTAGAACCGAACATGGATTTCCTTTAAAAACTACGAAAAAAGGGTTATCATCGTGGGTTTGGTCAGTTTGACTGTATTTCCTGAGGCTACAACCGTGCTTACTTTTCTTGTTAAAAACTACTTAAAAGGCTTATTATAATGGGTTTAGTCAGCTTGGCTGTATTCCCTGAGGCTAGAATCGGGCATGGATTCCCTTTTAAAAGGCTTATCATAATGGGTTTTGTCTGATTGACTGTCTTTTCTGAGGCTGGAACCGGATATTGGTTTCCTTTGAAAACTACCAAAAAGGCATTTTCCGGTAGGTTCGGCCAGTTTGAATGTATTCCTTGAGGCTACAACCGGGCTTAGTTTTTTGTTAAAACCTACTTTAAAGCCTATCATCTGGGTTTGGTCAGCTTGACTGTATTCCGCAAGGCTAGAGCCAGACATGGATTTCCTTTTAAAATTATTAAAAAGGCCTATCACTGTTGGTTTGGTCATTTCAACTGTATTCTCTGAGGTTACAAACGGTCTAACCTTTCTGTTAAAACTACTTAAACGATCTATCACCTTAGGTATGGTCAGTTTGACTGTATTCCCTGAGGCTAAAACTGGGCATGGATTCCCTATAAAACTACTAAAATGGCCTATCACTGGATTTGGTCAGCATGACTGTATTCCCTGAGTTTACAAACGCTCTTAGTTTTCTGTTTAAACTACCTTAACGACTTATCATCATAGGTATGGTCAGTTTGACTGTATTCCCTGAGGCTAGAGGTAGGCATGGACTCCCTTTAAAACTACAAAAAAGCCTATCAATGTGGGTTTGGTCAGCATGACTGTATTCCCTGAGGCTAGAACCGGACATAGATTTCCTTTAAAAACTACGAAAAAGGCCTATCACTGTTAGTTTGGTCAGATTAACTGTATTGCCCGAGGCTAAACCGGTCATGGATTTTCTTTAAAAAAAAAACTACTAAGAGGGCCTTTCACCGTGGGTTCGGTCAATTTCCCTGTATTCTCTGAGCCTTTAACCGGGCTTAGGTTTCTGTTAAAAACTACTTAAATGCCTATAACCGAGAGTTTTGTCAGTTTGACTGTATTCCCTGAGGCTGGAAACGGGCTTTGTTTTATGTTAAAACTACTAAAGTGGTCTTTCACCGTAGGTTTTGTCACTTAAACTGTATTCCCTTAGGCTAGATCCTGGCATGGAATTATAATTACTAAAAGGCCTATTACTGTCGATCTGGTCAGTTTAACTGTATTCCCTGAGATTACAAACCGGCTTAGTTTTCTGTTCAAAACTGCTTAAAATGCCTATCACCTTACTTTTTTTCAGTTTTATTGTTTTACGACCAAAACCCGGCAGGATCCTTTATAAACTTTAAATACTAAAAGGCATCCCAGCTTAGGTCCCATTCATTTTTTCCCTAGCTAAACGGCTTGATTTTTTTAATAAACAAAAACCCCTTTTTCGCCGGGGTTTTTGGTCAGTTTGGCTGGTTCCATGGGGCTACAACGGGGTTTTATTTTTCTTTTTTTAATTGTATATCTTATTTATAATTTAAAGGTATCTGTTCGAACGTTCGATATTTAAAGAAAAAAACATTTTACAAAAAAAATTGTTTTTTGCATTTTAAAAAATGTACAAAAAACAAGGGAAAGGGAATTTTTAAAAAACAAACAAAACAACAAATACACCAGCCGCACCACAAAAAACCATACCTAGGAATATGGAAACCCACTTTTAAAGGGGAAGATTTTTTAAATGAAGTATGGAATGAATTATTACATTTCAGAATAGGGTCGCATTGAACATTAAAAATAAAAAAATAAAAATAAATCCTTTCAAAAGGTAAAGGCAATACTATTGAAAAATTTCTTTATTGTTTTTTTGTTTTTTTTTATACAAAAAATTCAACTTTTTAACGTAAATGATTTGATTTTGTTTTTCCTTTTTTAAAAAGAAAGCAACTGTTTGTAATCAGTTTTGTTTAAAAACTTTTTCCCCTTCTTTTCTTTAGGCTTTTCGAAAAAAGAAAAAAATAAAAATCAAAGTCTGAAATTCTGAGAAAAATTTTTGAATTTTTTAAAAAAGATTTTTAAAAAAACAACACAAAAAAAATTTTATTTTAATATTTTTTTCTTTTTGAACCCCTTTTTTTTCCAGGGAAAATTCGGGGAAATTAATAAATAAAGGCGACAAATCTACGTCACAGGGCTTAGTCAATTACCGCAGTTCCTATGTGCAAGAGTTAGCCCAAAAAGTAAAAATTTTAAAATTTAAACAAAAAAAAAACTGGGAAAAACACAAAAATTTTCTGGGAGGTTTTAAGTTTTTTCGACACTGCAGTGGGATGTGGCCAAAAAGGTTACATTTTAAATTAACACAAAAAAACAAGTTCTAATTTTCAAGTTGAAACACACTGCAGTGTCATGTGGCCAAAATTACATCAAACATATAAAAAAAAAATATTATAAAATAAGTTCATTTGAGGTTTAAGTTTAAAACAAACTCATTTTTCATGACAAAAAGTTTTTCATTATTTTATTTAAATTTAAAAAAAAAAAAAAACTGGGTTTACACATAAATTCATTTTGGGGTTTTAAGTTAAAACGACACTGCGGGGATGTTGCCAAATAGCTTTAAATTTTTAAAAAAACCACAGAAATAAACGGATTTACTC